>NW_006922133.1:1328684-1332343 GCF_000298275.1 Orycteropus afer afer
TGCACAGGGAGACAGCTTAGGAGGCAGGAGAGTATGGAGGGATGGACACTGGGAAGTGGTACCATGGGGAGGAAGTTGGAGGGGAGCTGTTGCATTGTGGGAAACTGTGGTCAATGACATGAGACAAAGTATATGTGAACTGCTGTATCGAGAGTGAATTTGCTCTGTAAATCTTCATCCAAATCACAATTAAAAAAAAAAAAAAAGAGCCCATGCTCATTAACCGTTGTTTTGCTGCTTTACTTGCTGTGGATACATGAGTCTCTTAACTCATTCCATATTGTTACTTATTTGTTTTCTTCAAAATTTTTATGACCCTATAAAGGACATTCTTACAGCAAAATTTTAATGACAATCTTTTTTTTGTCATGCTTTTGGATAAATTCCTAAAAGTGAGTTTTCTGAGTCACATGGCATGAATATTTTTATGACTTTTGATACAAACTGCCCTTCAGAAAGATTGTATCACTTAATACTTCTAACTGCAATGTATCAAAATGCCCATTTTAATACAAAGAGTGCAATTATTGAAGTTTCTTGTAGTTTGGGCAACAAAACAATTTAAAGGAAACGATCTCCTTTAGGGCAAGAGTCAACAATCCATGGTCCACAGGCCAATCCTGCTGCCTATCTTATAAATAAAGTTTTAATGAAACACAGACATGCCTATTTGTTTTACATATTGTCTATGGTTGCATTCATGCAACAACAGCAGAGATGAGTAGCTGCATCAGGGACCATATAGCCCACAAAGCCTAATATAGTTATTGTCTAGCCCTTCACAGAAAAAAAATTGCTGACACTTGTTCTAGGACATTAGTAAAAAGAAATTGGTTGCTTAACCACGGCTTCATCTACCCTGAGAACAGAAGAACTAGATGTTGCCTGGCTACCACTACCAACAGTTTTAATCAGGACCACAATAAATGGACCATGACAGAATGGGAGAAAAATGTGGAACAGAACTTAAAAAAAAAAAAAAAACCTAGATGCACTGAACTGGTTGAAACGCCTCAAGACTACTGCCCTGAGATACTCTTTAAATCTTAAACTGAAACTGAAACTAACCCCTGAGGTCACTTTGTGGCTAAATAACAAATTGGCTCAAAAAATAATGACCATCACTCCTAAGTACTATACTTCTTTAAAAAACCTGAGACCAAAGAGGGAAACTAGATGAGCAGAAAATGAACAACCAGAACAAAAATAAAGAGAATGTTCACATCTTGTCGAGAATGTAAGCAATGTCACTACTGAGCAACTTGTGTAGAAACTGTTTAATGGGAACCTAAGCTGCTAAGTGAACCATCAAAAACACAATAAAATACTATTTTAAAAAAGAGAGAGAGAAAGAGGCTGCTTAGAAGTAGAGACACAAAGCAACTACATAATAGGAAAGCTTGCCCTTAGAGGCCCAGGGAAGTTAAGGTCCCATCTCTACCACTGTAGCTTGGCAGGCAATACAGAAGACTGTTCATAAACAGGAGCTCTGAAGTCAGAAAGAACTGGATTAGAGTTCTGGAAATGCTACTCAGCAGCTCTGTGACTTTGGGCAGAGTACTTACCTCAACTCTCTAGCTTTCAGTCCCATTATCTATAGGATGGGGATAACAGAAATACCAACATCATGAGGTCATTATGAATATTAGTGGAGAAGATCCATATTGGGTGATTAGCACACTGCCTTGTATATAATAAGTATTCAACAAATGCAAGTCATTAATATTGCCTAAAACCAGTACACGAAATAGGAAACAAAAAGTTCTTGTTACCTTGAATACAGTAGTGGTTCAGGAGCTCTGGTAGCATAGTGCCTAAGGCACTTGACTGCTAACCAGAAGGCTGGTGGTTCAAACCCACCAGCCATTCCTCGGAAGGAAGGTTGGGCAATCCTACTTCTGTAGTGATACTGCCTCAGAAACCCAAGGAGGGGTTGCTATGAGTCGAGGCCGACTCGACGGCACATAACCACCACAACAACACGTGTGGTATGTATCATTTCAAACTCACTATATTGTGGAGGCACGGAGACAGCTGAGGAGGAAGAATCTTGGTCACTGTTATTTTCCAATACAGCCGAGTCATTCATCATGTCAGAGTCACTTTCCTTACGGGTTTCTGCTGTTACTTCTGCAGGTGAAGATGCTGAAAGAAAAGAACACTCAAGTGTGAATGCTATATCCAGCAAAACATTTTCAACAACAGAAAACTAAAAATATTTGTAGCTACCAGACCTACTCTTAAAGAGCAGCTAACAGAGCTACTCTGTTCTGAAACAGAAGGCTGTGATGATAAAAGGAATCTTGAAGCATCAGGAATAATAGAAAGAGCAGAAATATGCATGTAGAGAAGTTGGATTGTTCATACATCATGAAGGGAGATGTAAAATGTTATACACACACAGAGGGAAACACTTTGGCAGTTTCTAATAAAATTGAACGTGAAATCACTGTAACATGACTCAGCAAACAACTGCACTCCTAGGCACTTATCCCAGAGAAATGAAAACTTGTGTTCACATAAAAACCACCATGCAAGTGTTCACAACAGCTTCACTCCTAATAACCAAAAACTAGAATAATGCAGATGTCCTTCAACAGGTGAACAGATAAACAAACTATGGTACATACATACATACCAGAGACTACCCTTCAGCAATATAAAGGAAGAAAGAGCAGAAATATGGGTAAATACAATACTGTCACAAGTTTTCTAAATCATATGTGATGTCTGAAACGAAAACTAAAACACCATCTGACACCGAAGACAACGATATTTCAAAGTGAGGTGACATCAGTAGATTTAATATGATAACTCACATATGTACATAGCAGCCACTAAGGAGCTCTTGTGGCACAGCGGTTAAAGCATTCGGCGGCTAACCAAAAGGTCAGCAGTTTGAACCCACCAGCTACTCCACAGGAGAAAGATGAGGCAGTTTGCATCTATAAAAATTTACAGCCTTGGAAACCCACGGGTATCACTATGAGTCAGAATCAACTTGAAAGCAGTGGGTTTTTTGGTTTACAGCAACCGCTAGGAAAACCATAAAAAGCAAAACACACAAAAACAATATAACAAATCAAGATGGAAAACTAAAAAACGTTCAAGTAACCCACAAAAAGGCAAGAGATGAGAAACACAGGAAACAAAGAGAAAGCAAGTAATTAAAATGGCAAGCTGAAGAAAGAAAGAAATTATTTGCAAACCATATATCCAACAAAACACTAGTTACACAATATCAAAGTAACTCCCAAAACTCACCAATTTAAAAAAAAATTACCATAATAAGATAAGAACAGGTATTTCATAGAAAAGGTATATAGATGGCAAATAAGAACATGAAAGATGTTTTACATCATTATCCATTAAGTAAATGCATATTAAAACCACAATGAAACATCACTACACACTATCACAATGGCCAAAATAAAAAATAGTGACAACACCAAATGCTGGTTTGGATGCAGAGAAACCAAACTACTCCTACCTTGTTGGGAGGAACATAAAATAGCAGACTCACTCTGGAAACAGTTTGCCAGTTTCTCGTAAAACTAAAAATGCAATTGCCATACTTCCCAGTAATTACATGCTTGGACAGTTATCACAGGGCAATGCAAACTTATGCTCACACAAAAATCTGTGCATGAGCATTCCTA
>NW_006922133.1:1332443-1339833 GCF_000298275.1 Orycteropus afer afer
AGAAACAACCCAGATGTTCTTCAGTCGGTAAGTGAATCCATCCATGGATTCATGGCCCATGGACCATGGTCCATCCATGCCATGGAATACTAGCCAGCGGTAAAAAACAAAGAAACACATGGATGAATCCCCAGAGAATTATGCTAGTATAAAAGGCAACCCCAAAAGATTATACTGTATGAACCATTTATATAACATTCTTAAAATGGCAGAATTATAAAGAGGAAGAATAGTTTAGTATTTGGAGGGGTTAGAGATGAGGATGGGGAGAAAGTGACAGAAGGGAAGTAGGTATGATTATAAAAAGACAAGAGGGATCTTGGAAATAATGTAACAGTTCTGCATCATGACTATAGTGGTGAATACCCAAACCTACATACGACATAAAATTGCAGAGAACTAAATACACACACACACACACACACACACACAAATAAATAACTGAGAACATCTAAGTAAGATCTATGGGTTTTATCAATGTCAATATTCTGCTTGTATTACTTTCACGTATTTTTACAAAATATTACCATTGTAGGAAATTATGTAAAGGGTACTCTAAATTTCTTACACCTGCAGGTGATTCTGAAATAATCTCAAAAGGAAAAGTTTAAAAGAAGAAACAACTAGCTTGCATTAAGATGTTGTTGAATCTAGATTAAATAGTGATAAGTGATTTGTATCATCTGAAACTCACCAAAAGCAGAAGTCAGGGAAAAAGATGTTGAAGCACTTTTTTGGTCACTCTCATTTTCCAATAAAGCTGGGTCCTCAATTGTAGAACTCAATTCCAAGCTGATTTCTGCTTTGAACAACACTTCGATTAGTAAAATATTTTCAAGGCTGAAAATCTCAACCATGATTTCTGTATCACGAATGTAATCCAGGGATAAAGGAAAAATATAGACATTCTCAGAACAAGGAAAACTGAAAATAACTGTCACTAGCTAACTCACCCTTAGAGAATATCTAACAAAAGGTCTTGAAACAGAAAGAATATGATGACAGAAGCAATATTGGAGCACGAGGAAGGGAGAAGGAACAATGGAAAGAGCAGAGATCTGAGTGTACAGAAACTGGATTACTCATACAATGCTGGCGGAGACG
Source organism: Orycteropus afer afer (assembly GCF_000298275.1). Lineage (NCBI taxonomy): Eukaryota > Metazoa > Chordata > Mammalia > Tubulidentata > Orycteropodidae > Orycteropus > Orycteropus afer. Next base: position 1,333,548 of record NW_006922133.1, read on the forward strand.
TAGCATTTCTTATAATACTGAACAAGAGATCTGGTGCTGCAGTTGTTAAAGCATTCGGCTACTCACCAAAAGGTCTGCAGTTCCGTGGGAGCTGTTCCGTGGGAGTAAGATGAGACAGTCTACTTCTAGAAAGATTTACAGCAGTGGAAACCCTGAGGGGCACTTCTACTCTGTCTTGTAGGGTCACTATGAGTCTGAATCTACTCAATGACAGTGGGTATGATTCTTGGTTTATAATACTAAATATGCAATTACCATACGACCCACCAATTGCACTCTTAAACATTAATCCTAGAGAAATAAAAATTTATTTTGACATGAAAAACTACCAGAGTGTTTACAATTGCTTTGCTTTTAATAGCCAAAAACTAGAAACAACGCAGAAGTCCTTCAACAGGTGAGCAGATATACCACGGTACCTATGCATCAAATAGTACTCAACTATAAAAATTAAGAAATTCTTGATACATGCAACAACTTATTGTGATGAAAGTATTCGGTACCTTGACTGTTGTGGAGAATAAACAAACAACTTGTCATCAAATTACACAGAATTAAATAAACACACACACAAAAGAATATGAGTAAGACTGGGTATTCAATAAAATCTATGGACTGTATCATGTTAATATCCTGGTTATGATATTTTACCGTATATTTATTGGGGCAAATAGGAAAATAGAAGTAAGATCTCTGTATAATTTCTCATAACTAAAGTTTCCTCTAAAAAACACTTACAAATTTTAATTTTAATTTAATGAAGAAAAGCTAGTGCTAGCTCACATTTCCAAGGTGTTGATGAATCTAGTGCTACTTGTAATATCCACCACTCGCCTGTCAGTTTGTACTACAGTGGCTTGCATATTGCTATGATGCTGAAAGCTATGCCACAGTATTTCAAATACCAACAGGGTCTACCATAGTGGACAAGTTTCAGTGGAGCTTCCAGACTAAGACAGACTAGGTGGAAGAACGTGGCAATCTGCTTCTGAAAAAACTGGCCACTGAAAACCTTATGAATAGCAGTGAAACACTGTCTGATATAGTGCCAGAAGATTAGCCCCTCAGGTTGGAAGGCACTCAACAAAACCTGCTTCAACAGGTGAAGGGTTAAACAAACCACAGAAAATTCATACCATGGAATAATACTTGGCAGTGAAAAGGAACGTGATCCAGGATTTTCCGTACGTAGAAAGTAAACAAATGCTCAAGAAAAATGTTTCTTGTTTGGTTTTCTGTTGAGTTTTTGATTTTTAACCCACTACAGTACCAGCATTTGTTCTTAGTGAAGAATTTCATTATTTATAAGTAGAAAGATGAAGTAATTAAATTGAGTGATCTCAAACATACTTTTCTCATCTTTACAAGAAGAGTTGAAGACCTCTAAAGTCTTTTTCAACTCTAAAAATCTGTCTGTCAGTGCTATCTAAATACAAAGGACTTACTTGTCTGAAGGGAAAAAGGGAATCACATATTGATACATGACACAAGGGATCCTTAAGGTGATGGAAATTGTCTGTATCTTGACTATGGTATCACACATACTGCTGTCATAAAATTGCACAGAAATAAATATACACACATACACAAGAATGCAATTAAATTGAGGACAAATTAATAATATTTGAAGATTCTATAATGTCAATATCCTACTTGAACATTCTCTACAGTTATACATGATGTCATACTTTGGGAAAATAGGTAAAGTATAAAAAGGATCACTGTAGTATATCTTACATCTGAATATGAATCTAAAACTATGTCAAAATAAAAAGTTCAATACAAACAAGAGCTATCACTAGCTTAGATTAAGGATGGTGATGATTCTAGATGAAATAATGTTACTTGTAATATTATTTCAAACTCACCATCACTGGATGAGGTGTGGACAGATGAAAAGGAAGTATACTGGTCATTCTCATTTCCCAATAAAACTGAGTAATTTGTTGTCTCAGAGCTGTTTTCCAGGCTAGTTTCTGCTTCTTCCAGTATATCTATAGGAAATAAAGTAATATGGATATGGAGAAAAAGGATCATTCATTCATTGCTAGGGGAAATATAGAAGGGTACAGGCAATTTTTAAAAGAGTTTAGCACTCTCTTAACATCTTATTCCACCACTCGTCTGTCAGTTTGTCTTACTGTGGTGGCTTGTATGTTGCTGTGAAGCTGGAAACCATGCCACCAGTGTTTTAAATACCAGCAGACTCATTCATGGTGCACAGCTTTCAGCAGAGCTTCCAGACTAAGACAGACTTAGAAGAATCTGGTATTCTATTTCGGGGGGGGGGGGATGGCCAGTGAAACCGTTATGAATATTAGCAGAACTGTTTGCTATAATACCAGAAGAAGAGCCCCTCAGGTCGGAAGGCACTCAAAATATGACTGAGGAAGAGCTGCCTCCTCAAAGTACAGCTGATATTAATGAAGTGGATGGAGTAAAGCTTTCAGGACCTTCATTTGCTAATGTGGAATAACTCAAAATTAGAACAAACAGCTGTACATATCCTTAATAATCAAAACATGGAATGTATGAAGTATGAATCTAAGAAAATTGGAAGACATCAAATATGAAATGGAATGAATAAGGATCGATATCCTAGGCATTACTGAGATGAAATGAACTGGTATTGGCCATTCTGAATTGGATAATCATATGGTCTACTATGCCAGAAGGCTGGCGGTTCAAACCCACCAGCCACTCCTCAGAAGGAAGGTTGGGCAATCCTACTTCCGTAGTGATACTGCCTCAGAAACCCAAGGAGGGGTCGCTATGAGTCGGGGCCGAGTCGACGGCAAACAACAACAACAACAACTATGCCAGAAAGGATGAATCAAAGACGAATGGCATCACTTTCATCATCAAAAAGAATATCTCAAGATCTATAAAGTACCACATTGTTAGTGATAGTATAATATTCATATGCTTACATGGAAAACCAACTATTATTCATATATACACATCAACCACTAATGCCAAAGATGAAGGTTTTTCCCAATTTCTGCTGTCTGAAATTGATAAAACGTGCTATTAAGATGCACTGATAATTACCAGTGCTTGGAGTAGAAAGATGGAAACCAACAAGGATTGGTAGTTGGAAAATATGGCCTTGGTGATAGAAATGAGGGTCAAAGACCTCATGACAGAATTTCGCAAGACCAATCAACTACTGATTTCAAGAATTTTTTGTTTACAACAACTAAATGCAACTATACACTTGGACCTCACCTGATCAAATACAAAGGAAATCAAACTGACTGTATCCATGGAAAGAGCCAATGGAGAACGTCAATATCATTAGTCAGAGTTAAGACCAGGGGTCGACTACAGAACAGACTGTTAGTTGCTCATATGGAAGTTCAAATTGAAGCTGAAGAAAATGAAAACAGGTCCACAAGCACCAAAGCATGACCTTCAGAACATCCCACCTGAATTTAGAGATCATCTCAAGAGTGCATTTAATGCATTAAACACCAAGGACAGACAAGTTGTGGGATGATATCAAGGACATCATACATGAAGAAAGCAAAAGGTAATTAAAATAGGGGAAAAAAAGACAGGAAAAAAAAGAAAAGACCAAAGTGGATGTCAGAAAAGCCTCTGAAACTTGTTCTGAATGTAGAATACCTAAGGTAAGTGGAAGAAATGATGAAGTAAGAGCTGAACAGAAGATTTCAAAGGGCAGCTGGAGAAGACAATGTGAAATATTATAATGAAATGTGCAAAGACCTGAAGATAGAAAATCAAAGAGAAGAGCACGCTCAGCATTTCTGAAACTGAAAGATTCAACCCTCAATTTGCAATATTGGGCTCTGATGCTGCAATGATGAAAGCATTTGGCCACTAACCTAAAAGGTCGGCAGTTTGAACCCACCAGTCAGTGGTGAAAGACGAAGCAGTCTACTTCCATAAATATTTACAGCCTTGGAAACCCTATGAAGCACTTCTACTCTGTCCTATAGGATCGCTGAGTCAGAAACAACTCAGTGTCAGTGGGTGGCTTTATGAGAAAAATGTTAAAAGATGCAGTAAACATCAAAAGAAGATGGAAGCAATAGACAGACTCACTGTATCAAAAGGAACTGGTCAATGCTCAATCATTTCAAAAGGTAGCATATAATCAAGACCAATGGTACTAAAGAAAGTCTATGCTGCACTAAAGGCACTGGCAAAAAAACAAGACTCCAGAAACTGACAGAATACTCATTGAGATGTTTCAACAAACAGATGCAATACTTGAAGTGCTCACTTGTCTATGCCAAGAAATTTGAAAGACAGCTACCTGGCCAATTAACTGGAAGACATACATATTTGTGCCCACTCCAAAGAAAGGTGATCCAACAGAATGCAGAAATTATCAAACAATATAATTAAAATCACATGTAAGTAAATTTCTGTGGAAGATAACTGAAAAATGGTTGTGGGAGTACATGGACGGGGAACTGCCAGAATGAAAGCTAGATTCAGAAGAGGATGTGAAATAGGGATATGACTGCTGATGTCAGATGAATTTTGGCTGAAAGCAGAGAATACCAGAAAGATGGTTGTTGTCAGGTGCCGTCGAGTTAGTTTAAACACATAGCAACCCTATGTACAACACGGTGTTTTACTGACTATACAAAGGCATTCAATTGTGTGGATAATAACAAACTATAGATAAAACTGTGAAGAATGGGAATTCCAGAACACTTAATTGTGCTCATGCAAAACCTGTACATAGACCAAAAGGCAGTCATTTGAACAGAACAAAGGGATAACGTGTGATTTAAAGTCAGGGAAGGTGTGTGTCAGGTTTCTTTCCTTGCACCATAATAATTCAAGCTGTATGTTGAACAAATAATCTAAGAAGCTGGACTATATGAAGAAGAATGTGGAATCAGAATTGGAGGAATATTCATTAACAACCTGCAATACACAAAATGACACAATTTTGTTTGCTGAAAGCAAAAAGGACTTTAAATACTTACTGATGAAGATCAAAGACTACAGCATTCAGTATGTATTGCACCTGAACATGTATGTAGCAGATCCTGGACAGAGTGGGAGAACCATGTGGAACAAAATTCAGTATCATTAAAAAAAAAAAAAAAAGCACCAGGTTTGCTCAGATAGAGCCTGGTGGAGCCACTGAGAGTACGGCCCCTAGCTGCCTTTCAGGTCTGGACTTGACCTCTGGTGGCTTACAGCCAAACAAAAGATAGGCATACGAGCTGAACATTTACATTAGGCAGATACACTCCTTGGAGAGAACAATACAAATCCACCAGCTTGACCTTATAGACATCTACAGAGAGCTTCACTCAACAACAGTACAATATACATTCATTTCCAGTGCACATGGAACATTCTCCTGAATAGACCATATGCTAGGCCACAAAGCAACCCTCAATAAATTTAAAAACACTGAAATACTACAAAGTATCTTCTCAGATCACAATGCTATGAAATTAGAAATCAACAATAGGAAAACCAATGGTAAAAGAGTAAACGCATGGAAACTGAGTAACAACCTCCTTAAAAACAACTGGGTAATAGAAGAAATAAAAAATGAAATAAAAAAATTCCTTGAATCAAATGAGAATGCAAAAACAACATACCAAAATCTTTGGGACACAGCAAAAGCAGTGATCAGCGGCCAATTTATAACAATAAATGTACACATCAAAAAAGCAGAACCAAAATAAACACCTTAATCTAACATCTCCAACAGTTAGAAAAAGAGCAACAAAAAAAAGCCTACAATCACCAGAAGAAAAGAAATAAATAATAAAGATTTGAGCAGAAATGAATGAAACATAAAATATAAAGACAATAGAAAAAAAATCAGCAAGAATAGTTGTTTTTTATTTTTAAGATTAATAAAATTGACAAACCACTGGCATATTTAACAAAGGAAAAGAGGGAGAGAATACAAATAACATGAATAAGAAGCAAACTGGGCGACATCACAACAGAATCAACAGAAGTTAAAAGGATAATAATACCAGGATACTATGCAGAACTATACTCCAACAAATTTGAAAACCAAGAAGAAATGGACATATTTCTAGAAACATACCTTAGCTAAACTAACTGACTGCAGTGAAAAGGTCGAACAGATCCGTAACAAAAGAAGAAATTGAACAGGTCATAAAAAAAAATTAGCAAGAAAAAAAAAGTCCCAGCCCAGACTGTTTCAACAGAGAATTCTACCAAACATTCAGAGAACTGACACGAATCCTACTCAAAACTATTCCAAAACATACAAAAGGAATGGAATCCTCCTTAACTCATTTTATGAAAAAAG
>NW_006922133.1:1340423-1342663 GCF_000298275.1 Orycteropus afer afer
GGAAGAAGTCAAACTATCCCTATTTGCTGATGATATGATCCTATATATAGAACCCAAGAGACTCAGCAAAAATACTACTGGAAGTAACTGAGAGATTTAGCATAGTAGCAGGTTGCAAGATCAACATACAAAAACCAGTTAGATTCCTCTACACCAGCAACAAGATTACTAAAAAGGAAATAAGGAAATCAATATAGCTACCAAAGAAAAAAAAAAGTTGGGAATAAATCTTACTCCCTACCTGGTCAAAGAAAACTATAAAAGACTACTTCAAGAAACCGTAAGAGATCAATATAAATGGAAGAACATACAATGCTTGTAAATAGGAAGATTGAACACTGTGAAAATGTCAATTCTACCCAAAGCAATCTATACATTCAGTGCAATCCCCTTCCAGATCTCATCAACATTCTTTAAAGATATGGAAAAACTAATCACTCATCTTATATGGAAAGGAAAGAGACCTCAGATAAGCAAAGCATTACTGAAGAAGAAGAACAAAGTAGAAGGTCTCATACTCCTGGATCTCAAAATCTATAAAACTCAAAAAAAAAAAAACCCTCAAAATCTCAAAACTATACAGCTGCAGTAGTCCAAACAGCCTGGTACTGGTACGACAAACAAACACGTAGACCAGTGGAACAGAATTGAGAACCCAGAAATAGATCCATCTACCTATGGTCAGCTGAGTTTTGACAAAAGGCTGAAATCCATTACATGGGGAAGAGATAGATAGTCTCTTTAACAAATGGTGCTGACAAAACTGGATATCCATTTGTACTTCATACCATACACAAAAATTATCTCCAGATGGATCGAAGACTTAAATGTGAAACCTAAAACTATAAAGTTCATCAAAGAAAAAATAGAAGCAAATTTAGCGGCCCTCATTTATGGCATAAATAGATTGGTCAAGCATAACCCAAAAGGCACAAACAGCTGAAGATAAACTAGATGAATGGGACCTTCTAAAAATTTAAATTTTATGTGCTTCCAAAGACTTCTCCAAAAGAGTCAAAAGAGAACCTACAGATTGGGAAAAAAAAATATTTGGCAATGACATATCTGACAAGGGACTTATCTCTATAATTTATAGAAAACTCCAACCCCTCAACAACAAAAATAAAAAAAAAAAATCCAATTAAAAAATGGGCAGAAGACATGAATAGACACTTCACCAAAGAAGATATTCAGGTGGCCAACAAACACATGAAGAAATGTCACGATCATTACAGTGAGATACCATCATGCCCCAGCACTAGTAGCAAAGTTCAACAAGACAGAAAATAACAAATGCAAGCCAGGATGTGGAAAGCTTGGGACTCTGATATACACTGCTGGTGGGACTGTCAAATGATACAACAAAAGTGGTATGGTGATTCCTTAAAAAGTTGGCATTAGAAATACCATTTGACCCAGCAATCCCATTACTAGGTATATATCCTAAAGAAGAGAGAGCCAAGACTAGAACAGATATATGCATACCCATGTTTAACGCGGCACTATTTACAATTGCAAAAAGATGGAAACAACTTAGGTGCCCATCAACAGAAGAATGGATAACCAAACTATGGTACATACACACAATGGAATACTATGCAACCCTAAAGAATAACGTAGAATCTGCAAAACACCACATATGGTGGATGAACTTGGAGAACATTATTGCTGAGTGAAATAATTTAATCACAGAAGGATAAATATTGTATTAGTTCATTATTGTAAAAAGACAAGGAAAGGTTTATTGTATGGGAGGAAACTTTCTCTGTTGGTTACCAGGATGGGAAGGAAGGGGAGGGAAGACTGCAAAAAGAAAAAGAAGGAAAAAAAAAAAAAAGTCTCAGATAGAGCTGGGGAAAATGGGGAGAAAAAGAAAACGCAAAATCAAAAAGAAAAAAACAGGCTTACTGGTCCGATGAAGACTGTTAGAACCCCCAAGACTATGGCCCTTAGACACCCTTCATACTTAGAACTGAACCCTTATGACTCAATCGGCAGCCAAATAATAAACAGTAACATCAGGTAATGCACTCATTAGAACAATCAACAAATGAGATCAAGAGGATAGCATTTGTCCAGAGATAGAGCTAGGAAGGCAGGAGGGATGGGAAGAAGAATGAAGGGAAGGGGTGGGCACAGAGAGGAAGTGGGATGAATAATGTTACAGTGCAGGGATTGCAGTAAACATCACAAAACAGAGTATGTATGGATTGTTGAATGGAAAACCATTTTTTTCTGTA
>NW_006922133.1:1342763-1351483 GCF_000298275.1 Orycteropus afer afer
CAGTGGGTTCAGTTTTTTGGTTATCGGTTGATGGAATATTCTCTGTGACAACTGTGGTGGTGGATATACAAACCTATTCATGGGACAATTTTGCACAAAACTAAAACATGCAAGCAAGAAGCCCTGGTGGTGCAACATTTAAGCCTTGGCTACTAACTGGAAGGTCAGCAGTTCAAACCCACACAAAAGATCCGTGGGAGAAAAGATCTGGTAATCTGCTTCCATAAAGATTACAGACTAGAAACCACTATGGACAATAGTGGTTACAAAGGGTCACTATGAGTTGGAACAGGAGCCCTGGCAGCACTGTGGTTAAGTGCTCAGATGCTAACCAAAAGGCTGGCAGTTCAAATCTACCAGCCACTCCATGGGAGAAAGATGAGGCAATATGCTTCCATAAATATTTACAGCCTTGGAAATCCTCTGGGGAAGTTCTACTCTGTCCTAAAGGGTCAATATGAGTCAGAATCAAATGGAATGCAATGGGGATGATGGGTACAAGATGGAATTAACTCAATGGCGCACAACAAATACATGCACATGTAATGTAGATGCACAAACACACAAATTTAAGATTGTATCACCATCAATATCCTGGCTGCTAAATTTTACTATAGTTTTGCACAAGGTATTATTGGCAAGGGGAAATGGGTAAAGCATAAATGTGACTTGTGCCTGTCTACATTATTTCATATAACTGCATGTAAGCCTAAAATTGTCTCAAAGTAAAAATTAATTTAAATTCAGTATTTTAATTTAAATATTTGAAAAATAACTACCATTAGCTTGCATTAAGAATGCTAATGAAACTTAAAAGTGCTACTTGTAATATGTATCATTTCAAACTCACCATCCTTGGGTAGGATGTAGAAAGGTAAAGAGGGGTCATTCTTATTCCCCAGAAAGGTTGGATAATTCACTTCCACAGGGCTGTTTTCCTGGCTGGTTCCTGCGTTTTCCAGCATTTCTAGAGAAAAAAACATTTTTCAAATTAAGAAAAAAATGCTCAACGGTGTGGTCTATAACCAGTGAAGCTATCCTTCAGGAAAGCCAGGGAAATGGAAGACAATTCTCACACAAAGAAATACTAAAAGTATTTGCCACATGCAGACTTACCCCAAAATATAGCTAAAGGAAAATCTTCAACTAGAAAGGATATGACGGTAGAAGGAATCTTAGAACATCAGGAAGAAAGGAAGGACAATGGACAAAGCAGAAACACGGAGGCAGAGAAATTGGATCACTCACACATTGCTGGTGGGAATGGAAAATGGTACAGCCACTATGAGCAACAGTATGGTAGTTTCTTATTAAATTAAACATGCTATTACCATAAGATACAGAAATTGCACTTATGCCAGAAAAGTGAAAACTTACTTTAACATTAAACCTGTACATGAATTTTCATAGCTGCTTTACTACTAATAGTAAAACTGGAGGGACGGGGAGGATTACCTTCAACAGGTGAATGGTTGAGTAAATAGTGGTATACCCATACCATGGAATAGTACTATAAGGTAAAAAAAAAGCCATTTGGGCTTTCATTCTGGGTTCCTGACAGCCAGACTACCTGGGAGCCTGATAATGATTAAGCCTAAAGAGGCATGATACAATTTTTTATGGCCACATGATGAGGCCTATAAAAACCTCAAGGACAGAGGCTCACCTTGGGACCCAACAGTGCCAAGCCTCACAATGCATTATTTAACATGGCCACGTGGTAAGGTCAATAAAAGCTTTGGAAGATGGTGACTCAGTGGAGGTTTGGGGTTGGTGACCATAGAAGAGCACTTATCTCTTTGGAACATGGAATATCTGGGCTGGGACCATTCCCAGACCTCACCCTAGGAATCTCTTCATTTTTATCCTTTACTGTTATATTAAAGTTGTTATTGCAGGTATGGTACTTCTTCTGAGCTCTGTGCTGTTCCAACAAATATCGAGTCCAAAGGAGCAGGGGGAGCTAGCCAGTCTGATGCATGTGGAGTCATGGACTCGCAAGTTTCCAGCCAAAATCCCTGACCAGGCCCAGGTGACTGGGGTTGTGAGACAGAGGGAGCCAAGAGGAAATCCTAAGCTTGTGAGGGGTACCTGCTGACCCAGCCCGAGGAAGCTGGGGGTAGGGGGAGCGGGAAGGCCTAGGTGAGCAGTTGGAGTCCGAACTGAACAGGGAAGGGAAGCTGAGATTCCCACAGTACACAGCTGGCATATGGAGTGACACTTGTTATCTACCATGTAATTTGGGATCAAAGGTGGGTGATCTGTACTGTTACGTACAATTGGTGCAGTCAGCAGGATTCACTTGAATGGCCCCTAACTGCCTACATGTTGTTGTTATGTGCCATCGAGTCGGACCCGACTCATAGCGACCGCTCCTTGGGTTTCTGAGGCAGTATCACTATGGAAGGAGATTGCCCAACTTTCCTTCCATGGAGTGGCTGGTGGGTTTGAACCTCCAGCCTTCTGGTTAGCAGTCAAGTGTCTTAGGCACTAAGCTACCAGAGCTCCTGACTGCCTACATAGTCAGCAATGAAAAGGAAGAAAGTATTGACACATGCAACAACTTGCTTAAATCTACAAATAATTTTGGTTAGTGAAAAAAAGACAAGCAGAAGAGATTACATATAATATGATCCCTTTTATATAGCATTCTTAAAATAACAAAATTATAGAGATGGAGAAGAGATCAGTGGTTACCATGACTTAGGGACAGGCAAGGTAGTAGGGAAGGATGGAGTGAGGTAAGTGTAGCTATAAAACAGCAATATGAGAAAGGCCCACGTTGACGTGGTGGTGGACATATAAATTTACACATGTGAATAAACTGGGTAGAATTAAACCCACACATGAACAAATGAATGTGGATTGTAGATTGTATCAATGTCAATCTACACGTGATTTTTTTTTAACTATAGTTTTACATGGTGTTATATAGTTGTGGAAAATGGGTAAAGCATAAAAGGAATCTCTATTACTTTTTACAACTGCATGTGAATCTAAAATGATCTGAAAATAAAAATTTAATTTAAAAGAGCATAAAGCTCAAGGCAGGCATTCTTTACTACCTACCTAGTGCCATAGAGTCGATTCAGACTCACAGAGACCCAACAAGCCAGAGAACTGCCCAATAAGGTTTCCAAGGCTGTAAATCTTACAGAAGCAAACTGCCTCATCTTTCTCCCATGAAGCAGCTGGTGGGTTGAAACCACTGACCTTTTGGTCAACAGCCAAACGCTGTCACCAGAGCTCCTTATTCTTCCCTAATTAACCTAAACTTGTGGCGTAGTGCCTAAGACATTTGACTGCTAACCAGAAGCTGGCGGTTCAAACCCACCAGCCAGTCCATGTAAGGAAGGCCTGGCAATCTACTTCCGTAAAGATTTACCACCTCAGAAACCCACTGGGGGTCGCTATGAGTCAGAATCAACTCGATAGCAGTGGGTTTGGTTTTGGTTTTATTTATCCTACTACTAATAGAAACGATACTACTGTTGCTTTTAGTTCCTGTCAAGTCAGCTGCATCTCAGCTAATGGCAAACAGAACAAATTGCTGCCGGTCCCGTGCCATCTTCCTGCTCATTGGTATGTTCGAATCCATTAGAACAATGCGAACAGCTAACACTGACTGTGATTCATCAAGTGGGATAGACTGGGCTAAGCATGTATGTTCATTTAGTCCTCACAATCACCCCGAGAGGTAGATACAACTGTGACCCCATTTTACAGGTAAGGAAATTGAGTCTTAGAGAGGTTGAGTCATTGCCCAAGATCACACAGCTGCCACCAAAGCTCAATCCCTTGATATTAGGGAAAATGAGGATGGAATGACTTAGTGCACGTGGCAATTATCCTCTAGTAGCAGTAGAAGCAGCAGCAGCAGCAACTAGAGTCTAGGCCCAGTCCATTGCCAAGCTTCAGGCCCCTCTGGGCACATTTGGAGGACTGGCAGTCTGCTGAAATCCTACTTGTATGGGGGACTTAGTTGACAGTTGCTACTTTGGCTTGCCCAGCCTCCTTTTAAGGATCAGCAGGATCCCTGTATTTCCAATATTAGCACCCTAGCTTTCCTTCAGGAAACTGCCACCTGCCCCATTCTGTTTGGTTCTGGCTCTAGTAGGGCTTCGATATGTCACCTGGTTTTCCTGACCACAAAGATTATTAGGACCTCCAGTGGCATAGTGCCTAAGGCATTTGACTGCTAACGAGAAGGCTGGTGGTTCAAACCCACCAGCCACTCCTCAAAAGAAAGATTGGGCAATCTACTTCCGTAGAGATACCGCCTTGGAAACCCAACTCCACAGCAGTGAATTTGGTTTGGTTTCATATTGGTCATGTACTAAGGCATAACAACTAACCTAAGTTTAGAGTGCCTAAGGCATTTGACTGCTAACCAGAAGGGCTGGCGGTTCAAACCCACCAGCCACTCCTCGGAAGGAAGACTGGGCAATCTACTTCTGTAGAGATATGGCCTCAGAAACCCAAGGAGGGGTCACTATGAGTTGAATCGACTTGGTGACAGTGAGTGTGGGTTTTTTGGGGTTTTTTAAATCTACAATAATCTCAGTACAAAACATGTAATTTAAAAAAATAGTTATCACAGATCCTGCATAGAGTGGGAGAACAATTTGGAACAAAACTCAAATTCATAAAAAAGACCAGGTTTACTGGTCTGATAGAGCCTGGTGAGACCCCTAAGACCATGGTCCCCAGTTACCCTACAGGTCTGGAACAGAACTCAATCCCATGGTTTCCAGTCAGACAGGCATATAAAGTTAACACTTACATCAGTAGATACACTCATTAGAATGATCAATCATGGGAGAACAGAAGAGTAGTATTTGCACAGGGAGATAGCTCAGGGGGCATGATGTATAGGAAAGAAGGACACAGGGAAAAGGGAACTACAGGGAGCAAGTAGAAAGCAAGCTGGTACGTTGTGGGGAACTGCAGTCAATGTTATGAAACAAAATGTGTATGACTGCTGTATGGAAAATGAATTTGTTCTACAAACTTTCACCCAAATCACAATAAAAATTTTTAAAAAATAAACAAAAATAGTTATCACTAGTTTGCATTAAGGACACTGATGAAATCTAGCTAAGGAAGTATTGCATGTAATATGTGTCATTTCAAACTCACCAAAATTGGGAGGCAGAGAGGTATTATCTGTGCTCCCAGTGCTATTTTCCAGTAAAGCTGAATAAGTCATCATCTCACGATTATTCGCCACACTGTTCTGTCTTTGTGGGAGAATGGCAGTAGGTACTTCTACTGTATGTTGGGGAGATGAGACAATGCTGGTGTTGTTTTCAGCTTCTTTATTGAAAAAGTAGGACATTGCAGCAAGACTGGGAAATTGGTTCCCTGGTGTAAAACTTGGCTTTAACGAACATGCAGATACTATTTTGGGAAGAGAAAGACTTTCCCTGTTTTCTTCCTCCTGCTTTTCCACTGTGAGGACCGGCTCCTCCACCGGTAGGAATGGTTCCTGTTCCTTTAAAACCACCTCTCCCATTACGAGAACTGCCTCCTTTCCTATGAAGACTGGCTGCTCCTGCTCCCTGAGGATCACATTCTGCACCAAGAGCACTGGCTGCTCCAACAAGAGGACTTGTTCCTGCTTCTCGCGGACCAGTGGCTGCTCCCTGAGAACTGCCTCCTCCATCCTGAGGACTGGCTCCTGCTCTTTGCGAACTGGCTGCTGTGGTGCATAGCATGCTGCTGACTGAAGAGATGTTCCTGCAAGGTTAGTCTGGCCACGGTGTCTCTGCTTTTGCATTGGTAAAGACGGGCGACCATTTTCCTGTCCAGAGGAAAAGAAGACAATGGGTTAGGCAGCTTTCTTTGGTTTCTAGGCTTTACTTTCTCCATGAGGTACACGCTCAAAACTTTTTGTGTAACTCTAAATAACCTCTGGGAACTAGCGTAGTGCCTAAGGCACTTACTTGACTGCTAATCAGAAGGCTGACGGTTCAAACCCACCAGCCACTCCTCAGAAGGAAGGCTGGGCAATCTACTTCCATAGTGAAACCACCTCAGAAACCCAAGGAGGGGTCGCTATGAGTCAGATCCGACTCTACGGCAGATGTGTTTGTTTGTTTGTTTGTTTGCTTTTTAAAAAAAGTGTGCCAAAAGCTAGAGACCTTTCTCAAAGTTTCTTCTTATATACTGGAAGCAGCCACACCCTGAAGACACTTAGCTGCTCACAGCAGATTTCACCATGGAGGTGATTACAATCTCATCATGGGAAATAACTACATCCAGCTATCTAGGTCACTCAAAACCACCACCCAAACGGCATCTGGCAGCTAACCAGAAGGTCTAAGGTTCAAACCCACCAGCCACTCTGAGGAAGGAAGATGGGGCAATCTACTTCCGTAAAGATTTACAGCCTTGGAAATCCAGCGGGGGTCACTATGAGTCAGACTTGACTCGATGGTGGTGAGTTTTGGTATATACGTATATACATATATATAGATGTAGATATATATTATAAGCTTTACTGGTTTTGTTTCTCTAGAGAACCCAGCCTAAGCCATTATTACACTGTTGATACCTACTCTTTATTATTTCCTTTCTTCTACTTCTTTAAGTATAACTTCCTGTTCTTGTTCTAACTTCCTGAGATGAAAGGTTAGATAACTGATTTTCAAATGTTTTTAATTTCTTTAACTTTAATTTTAAAACAATTATACACTCACAAGAAGTTACAAGACTATTAAAGTCTTTCAAACAACTTCTATCCATGGTGAAATCTTATATAACTGAAGTACACTATCAAAATCAAGAAACTGACATTAATACAAGTGTTGACTTGACTACAAACTTTGTTTGATTTTCTCCAGTTTTAACATGAACTCATTTGTGTGTGTGGTTCTATGCAATTTCACCCCAGGTATGGATTCATGTTTGGAAGGAAGATGGGGCAATCTACTTCCGTAGTGATACTGCCTCAGAAACCCAAGGAGGGGTAGCTATGAGTTGGGTCCGATTCCACGGCACAGAACAACAACAACAACATGGATGTATGTAACCACTCTTCAAGCAAGATAAAGAACTATTTTTATCACCACAAAGGAATTCCTTCCTGCTGCCACTCTACATTCTCACCCTGTCCTTGTGCCTTGCCAACTACCATTCAGTTCTCCATCTCTCTAATTTTGTCATTTTGAGAATGTTACATAAATTGAATCATGTAGTATGTAACCCTTTGAGACTGGCTTTCTTCTCTAAGCATAATGCCCTTGAGACCCATCCAAATTATTGCATGAATCAATATTTCATTCCTTTTTTCTTTTTTCGGCTGAGTAGTATTCCACTGTATGAAATTACCAAAGTTGGTTCAGCCATTCACCCAGTGAAGAACATTTGGGTTCTTCTTAGTTTTTAGCTTTTATGAATAAAATTTCCACGAACATTCCAAAAAAAAAAAAAAAAAAAAAACCCACCACCCAGCCAAGTTGACACACAACCTTAGCTACCATACCACTCATACTGGATTAAGGCCCACCCCATTCCACATATGATCTCATGTTAACTGATAACGTCTTCAAAGACTATTTCCACATGGAGTCACAATCATAGGTATAAGGGATTAGGACTTCAACGTATCTTTCTGGGGGATACAACTCAATTCTTAACACATGGGGTCCAAAACACAGCAGACAACAGAAAAAAGTACTGAGATGACAGTTGTGCCTATGAAGTAATCATCTCAACTCAGAACAGGAAGAGTTTCTAAAAATGACTTCAAGAAGAAAGTAGATTCCATTCAACACGGAGAATGACTCTGAAGCTTAAAAATCCTAGCAATGGGAATAAAAACGTCTATTTCTTCTTTCAACAAGAAAAGTAAAATTCTGATATGGTTCAAAACAAAAACAACTCCAAATTGTAAAGTAAATGCTTCAAAACTTAAATTATATAGAGAAATGCTGGAAACAAATGAACAACAGAACATGATTCCTAACTACTTTTATAAAGGAGCTTAGAAAGGCTTTTTACTTAGGAGGCTGGTAAAAGCCCCAAAATGTGAGTCAATAACTGAGATGAATCAATTACTGCAGGGGTTAAACAGCAGATTGGAACAGGTAGAATAAAGAATCAGCAGACTTGATAAAGAAATTTAATATACCCAGTCTGAAGAACAGAAAGAAAAAAAAAAGAATGAAAAAAGAGCATCAAAATGCATGAGGCAAAAACTGATAGAACTCTAAGGCGAAACAGACAAATCCACTATTATAGTTGGAGACTTTAACACCTCTCTATCAGTAACTGAAAGAGCCAACAGTTAGAAAATCAGTAAGGATATAGTTGAACTAAATAACACCATCAATCAACAATATTTAATTGACATTTCTAAAATACCTCATACAATGGCAGAATACACATTCTTCTCAAACTCAAAGGGGAACATTTGCCAAGATAGACCATATCCTGGGCCATAAGGCATACTTCAACAAACTTAAATGAATAGAGATCATACAGAGTATGCCTTTAGACCACAATGAAACCAGTAACAGAGAGATAGCTAGAAAAATCCCCAAATACTTGGAGATTAAACAACACACTTCTAAATAACAGATGGGTCAAAGAAGTAATATCAAGAGAAATTTCAATATATTTTGAACTAAATGAAAATACAACGTATCAAAATTTGTGGGATGCCTCAAAAGCAGTACTTGGAGGGAAAGGTATAGCCTTGAATACATATATTAAAA
>NW_006922133.1:1351833-1357963 GCF_000298275.1 Orycteropus afer afer
AGGAATATTATGATAATATTAATTATCTATGGCCACAAATAGACCAATTCCTTGATAGACACAATCTATCAAAACTCATATAAGATAGATAATCTAAATACACCAATATTTATTAAAGAAATTGAAGCAACAACTAATAATCTTCTGAGACAAAAAGCACCAATTTCACTGGGGAACTGTAGGAAACAGTTAAAGAAGAAATTATATCATTTCCTACAATCTCTTCCAGAAAAACAGCAGCAGAAGGAAAACTTCCAAAAGCATTCTGTGAGGTCTGCATTACCCTAATACTAAAACTGTACAAAGGTATTAAAAGAAAGGAAAAGTACACAGCAATATCTCTCATGAACACGTTAACAATCTTCAACAAAATATTAGTTAACTGAATACAAGCCAAGGATAAAAATAAGTATACACCATGACCAAGTGGGACTTATATCTGGTATAACAGATTGGGGAAGAAGAAATAAAGCTATCTCCAGTTGCAGAGGGTATGGAATATCCCATAGAAAATCCCAATCTACCAGAAAACTCCTGAAACTAATAAGCAGTTATAGCAAGGGTGCAGGACACAAGGTTACTGTTGTGTTATTGTTGTTATGTGCTGTCAAGTTGGACCCAACTCATAACGACCCCTCCTTGGGTTTCCGAGGTGGTATCATTACAGAAGTAGATTGCCCAACCTTCCTTCCAAGGAGTGGCTGGTGGGTTTGAACTGCCAGCCTTCTGGTTAGCAGTCAAGTGTCTTAGACACTATGCTACCAGAGCTCCTACAAGGTTACTATATAAAAGTCAATTGCTATCCTATAAACCAGCAATAAACAAGTGGAATTTGCAATTAAAAACACAGTATCATTTACAGTATTAGCACCAAAAAATGAAATACTAAGGTATAAATCAAAATATGTAAGATCTATATGAGGAAACGACAAAACTGTGATGGAAAAAAAGTAAAGAAAAATCTATATAAATGGAGAGATCATCCACATTCCTGGATTGGGAGACTTAATACTACTACTATCAAGATGTCAGTTCTTTCCAACAGGCTCGATAGATTCAATCCTAACCAAAATTCCAACATGTTATTTTGTTGATATTGACAAACTAATTCTAAAGTATATATGGAAAGGCAAAACTCTCAAAAGAATCAATAAAATATTGAAGAACAAAGTCAGCGGACTGACACTACTCAACTTCAAAATTTACTACAAATCCAAAGTGATCAAAAGAGGGTAGTATTGACAAAAGAATAAACAAATGGAAAAGAATAGAGAGCCCAGGGGGAATAAAAACAAAGAAATATAGCCAACTGATCTTTGAAAAAGAGCACAGGCAATTCAATGGAGAAAGGATAATCTTTTCAACAAATGCTGACGGAACAAGACATCCACATGCAAAAAAAAAATTAATCTAGACACAGATCTTACACTTTTCATAAAAAGTTAACTCAAAGTGGATCACAGACCTAAATATTAAACACAAAACTATACAACTTCTAGAAGATAACATAGGAGAAAATCTGGTGACCTTAGGTTTGCCAATGAGTTTTTAGATACAATACCAAAAGCACGATCCATAAAAGAAAAAATTGGTAAGGTGGACTTCATCGAAATTAAAAACTCCATCTCTGTGAAAGACACTGTTAAGAGAAAGAATAGACAGGCCACAGATTGGGAGAAAACATTTGCAAAATATTTATCTGATAAAGGACTTGTATCCAAGACATACCAAGAACTCTTAAAACTCAACAATAAGAAAATAAACAACCCAATTAAAAAATAGACAAAGGATCTGAAATGACACCTCACCAAAGAAGATATACAGGTGGCAAATAAGCACATGAAAAGATTATCAACATCATGTGCCACTGGAAAATTGTAAATTAAAACAATGAGATACCACTGCACACCACTGTTGTTGTGTGCCATGGAGTTGATACTGACTCATATCACAGCAACCCTTTATGACAGAGTAGAACTGCCCCACAGGATTTCCAAGGCTATAATCTTTACAGAAACAGATTGCCGCATTCACTCCTGCCACTAGAGGGTTTGAACCATCAACCTTTGGGATAGCAGCTGAGCTCTTAACCACTGCCCACTAAGGCTCCTTACACTTGGCGAAAATCCAAGACACTGACAATGTTAAATACTGGCAAGCATGCAGAGCAACAGGAACTCTGACTCACTGCTGGTGGCAATACAAAATGCCACTTTGGAAGACAGATGTAGTCTGGCAGTTTCTTACAGAGCAATAGCTAAGTTACCGTATGATCTAGCAATCACTCTCCTAGGTATTTACTCTAATGAGTTGAAAACTTATGTCCACACAAACACTGGCACACACGGGTTTATACACTCTAATATCTTTCATGAAAACAGACACAAAAATCCTGAACAAATAACTAGCAAACCAAATCCAACAGCTTTTTAAATGGATTATATACCATAAACAAGTGAGACATGTTCCAGGAATGCAAGGGCGGTTCAACATTAAAAAAATTTAATAATAATAAATAAATAAATGTAATACACCATATTAAAAGAATGAATGGTAAAAAAAAAAAAAAAAAAAAAAAAACAACCCTACATGATCATCTCAATAGATGCAAAAAAGCATTTGATAAAATTCAACACTTGTTCATGATAAGAACACTCAGCAAACTAGAATAGAAGGAAATTTACTAGCTATGATAAAGGGCTTTTATTTAAAAAAAAAGTTAACACAATATTCAATGATGAAATATTAAAAGCTTCCCCCTAAGATCAGAATATGAGTTTTGGTGGTGTAGTGCCTAAGGCATTTGTCTGCTAACCAGAAGGCTGGCAGTTCAAACCTCCTTGAAAGGAAGACTGGGCAATCTTCTTCTGTAAAGATATTGCCTTGAAAACCCAAGGAAGGATCGCTATGAAGTCAGAACTGACTTGACCACGGTGAGTTTGGTTTTTGAGAAGATCAGAATCAGGACATTGATTCCCACTTTCATCACTGCTATTAAATGTTATACTGAAAGTCCTAGATAGAGCAGTCAGGCAAAAAATAAAAAGCATCCGTAATGAAAAGAAGAAGTAAAACACTCTCTATTTTCGGATGACACAATCTTATATAGAGAAAATTCCCAAAGAATCCACAAGAAAGCTACTGGAACTAATAACAATTCAGCAAAGTTGTAGAGTAAAAAATCAAAATGCAAAAATCAGTTGTGTTTCAATACACTAACAATGAATAATCTGAAAAGAAAATTAAGAAAACAATTTCATTTGCACTAGCATACAAAAGAATAAAACACCTAGGAATAAATTAAACCAATCAGGTGAAATACTGTACAATGAAAGCTAATAAATCATTACTGAAAAAAATTAAAGGAAATCCAAACAAATGAAAGTCATTCTGCGTTGATGAATTTGAAGACTTAATATTGTTAAGGCAATAGTCCCCTAAGCAATCTGGATTTAGTGCAATCCTCATCAAAATTCCTTTGGCCCTTTTTGAAAAATGTAAAACTGATCCTCAAATACACATAGAATTCTAAAAAATAAAAAACAAAAATCAAATCCATTGCCAGGGTCAATTTTGACTCATAACGACCCTACAGGACAAAGCAGAACTGCCCTGAAGGGTTCCAAGGCTGTAATCTTTAAAGAAGCAGACTGCCTCATCTTTCTCCCAAGGAGCAGCTAGTGGGTTCACACTGTAGACCTTCTGGTTAGTAGCCCGAGGCTTTAACCACACCACCACCAGAGAGGTCCTTCTAGAATTCCAAGGGGGCCTTAAATAACCAGAACAACTTTGAAAAAGAACAAAGTCGGAGACTCACACTTTCTGATTTCAAAACTTTCTACAAAAATACACTAATGTGACTAATGGACCACACAAACCACAGCCTCCAACAGCCTAGGACCAGAAGAACGAGATGAAGCCTTGCTACCACTACTGACCACTCTGGGATCACAATAGAAGGAAGATCCAGGATACTGTGGGAGAAAAATGTGGGACAAAATTCAAGATCATAAAGAAGGCCAGACTTACTGGTCTGATCGGGAGTGGTAGAACCCCCAGGACTATGGCCCTTAAACACCCTTCAAATTTAGAACTGAACCCACTCTCAGAGAGCACCTTGCAGCCAAACAACAGACCTGCAAAGTGCACAATAACACCAGGGAAGAATGTACTCCTTAGAACAATCAATCATATGAGAGCAAAAGGGTAACATATGCCCAAAAACAAAGTTCAGAAGGCAGAAAGGGGCAGGAAAGATGGGCAAATGGGAATGGGGAACCAAGGCAGGAAGTGGGAAGAGTGCTGTTACATTGAGGGGATTGCAACTAATGTCCCAAAACAAAATGTGTATAAATTGTTGAATGGGAAACTAATTTACTCTGCAAGCTGTCATCCAAACCACAATGTTGTTAAAAAATAATAATAATACAGTAATAAATACACTGTGATACTGGCAAAACGATAAGACAAACAGACCAAATGCACTGAACTGGAAGTCTAGATATAAATCCATACATCTATGGCCAATTGACCTTTTTTCATTGTGGTAAAAATACACATAACAAAACATTTGGCAGTTCAATAACTTTTATGTGTATAATAACAACTGATCATAACCTTCATGTTGGACAACTACTGTCACTATCCTTTTCCAACTTACTCCACCACCATTAACATAAACTCAGTGCCCTTAAACACTCTCTCTTACCCTCTCCCTCCCACTCACCAGTATTTGCCTACTTTATAGAAGACAGACAACACAATATTTGTCCTCTTGTGACTGATCTTTTTGCTCAAAAGCCCACTGTCGTTTAGTCAATGCCAACTCACAGTGACCCTATAGAACAGAGCAGAACAGCCCCCTTGTGTTCTCAAGGCTGTATATCTTTATGGAAGTAGACTGCCACATCACCCTCTCTGAGAGTTCGGTTTTGAACTGCAGACCTTTCGTTTTGCAGCCAAGCGCTTTAACCACTGCACTATCAGGTGTTTTCAAGGTTCATCCACGCTGTAGCATACAGCAGGATTTCATGTCTCTTTATGGCTAGGCAATATTTCATTGTGTGTATATACCACATTTTGTTGAGCCATTCATTATTTTGGTTGTTTCCATTTTTTGTGAATAGTGCTGCAGTGAAAATGGTGGTTAGGCTTCTGTTTGTGTTCCTGCTTTCAAACACAATACACAGAACACAATACACAGAATTCAATACACAAATAACAATGGCTGCCAAATACAAAGATTGTAATCAATGTCACTGAATTATACATGTAGAAACTGTTGAATTGGCACATGTTTTGTTATATTTTTACCACAATAAAATAAAGAAATAAGAGCACAAGTATAGTATTTGGATTTTGTTGGAAACTACAAGAATTTAAAATAAAGACTATTAGAAATGGTTACCTCAAGGTGCTCACCTACCATTACTGAACAAAGATTCTATAGCAGAATCCTAATCAAAAGAGGGAAAATGCAGAAAATAATTTCAAATTCTCATGGACTCCAGACGGAGATAACCTTTAAGTTTTAAACCAATAATAATTCCCTGAAGTCTTCTTAAAACCAAACAGTAGTTTAGCTGAACTAGTAAAATATGTCTGCCTTGAGCATTATGCTCTTTTAAGAACTATCTATATGAGATCAAACTGACAATAACTCAAAAAATTAGATAGGAACCTTAAGAGGAAGTAAGTTTATGTTAATGGAGCAAGAATAACTCAGAAAAGGAGAGGGAGAATGGTTACACAACCCAAAGAATGTAATCAATGTCACTGAATTGTATATGTAGAAACTGTTGAATTGGTGTATATTCTCAACAAGAAAAAAAATTATTTTTAAACAGGCAGTTACCTCCAAGGTATAGGGCTGAGAGTAAGGAAATGTAGTTCATTTAAGCCCACTGCCTACTGTTTGACTTTTCTTTGAACTATATACATGTTTTATTTTAAAATTTAAAAACAGAAAACTGGGACCTAGTTGTTTAGATAATGAGTTATCAATGATGTTCAGAAAACTTATCAAGGGAAAGAGAGAGAGAAAAAATGGAAGTTAAAGATGGATGGAAGGCTAGAAAAAGCAGTTTTTAAAAAAAGTTGTGCAGAATATGCCGAGGGAAAGAGTGACAGA
>NW_006922133.1:1359224-1360255 GCF_000298275.1 Orycteropus afer afer
AGGAGAAACAAGGGACCAGGATACTGACCCAAAACACATCCCTGAGGAAGAAGCAGCATTGAAACTCTCTGATAAGGAATTCAAAAGAATTATATTCAGGTATCTTCAAAGGAATGAGAGACAGACCAAGGAAAACACAGACAAAACCCTAGAAGAATTCTAGAAGAAAATACAAGAACAAAACAACAAAATCAATGAAAAATTAGAAATGATTCTAAATCTACACACAGAAATCCAGAAGATTAATACTAAATTGTCAGAAATCGATAACACATTGAAAGGGCAAAGGAACAGAATTGATGCAATGGAAGACAGAATTAATCAGACTGAAGACAAATACCTGAATACTTCTTTGGAAAGGGATCAATGAGAAAAGAGATCAAAACAAAATGAAGAAAGCCTAAGGTTCATGTGGGATACCATCAAAAGGAATAATCTACATGTAATCGGAATTCCAGAACAGGAAGAGAAAAATAAAACCACTAAGAAAATTGTCCAAGATTTGCTGGAGGAGAACTTCCCTGATATGATGAAAGATGTGAATATATCCATTCAGAAAGTCCAATGAACCCCAAACAGGATAGACCCCAAAAGAAAAACACCAAGACATATCATCATCAAACTCACCAAAAACAAAGACAAAGAAAGAATCGTGAGAGCAGCACGAGAAAAATGAAAAGTTACCTACAAGGGGCAACAAATAAGACTAAGCTCGGATTTCTCAGCAGAAACCATGCAGGCGAGAAGACAGTGGGATGATGTATATGAAAACACTGAAAGAGAAAAATTTCCAACCAAGAATTATGTACCCAGCAAAACTGTCCCTCAAATAATGATGGTAAAATTAGGACATTTCCAGATAAGCAGAAATTAAGGGTATTTGTTAAAACCAGACCAACCTTATAAGAGATGCTAAAGGGAGCCCTTTGGACAGAGAACCAACAACAGCCAACAACAACTGACCATTAACACACATGATGAGATAACCCAGAAACCAACCCAGCTATGAAAGTATCCAAAGTAAATAAGCC
>NW_006922133.1:1360962-1372435 GCF_000298275.1 Orycteropus afer afer
AATAGACACTTCACCAAGGAGGATATTCAGGTGGTCAGCTAATACATGAAAAGATGCTCACAGTTATTGGCCATCAGAGAGATGTAAATCAAAACGAGATATACCGTCTCACCTCAGCACTGATGGAAAGGTTCAATGCGACAGAAAATAACAAATGCCGGTGGGGATGTGGAGAGATTGGGGCTCTCATACACTGCTTGTGTGACTGTGAAGTGACACAACCACTGTGGAAAGCAATATGGCGATTCCTTAGAAAGTTGGAATTGAAGACACCATTTGACCCAGCAATCCCATTCCTAGGTATAAATCCTAGAGAGGTGAGTGCCAGGATAGGAACAGATATATGCATGCTCATGTTCATCATACCACTATTTACAATAGCAAAAAGATGCAAACAACCTATGTGCCCATCAGCAGAAGAGTAGATGACCAAACTATGGTACGTACACATACTGGAATGCTATGCAGCACTAAAGAATAATGTAGGGTCTGCAAAACACCGCATAATATGGATGAACTTGGAGGAGATAATGCTGAGTGAAATAAGTCAATCACAGAAGAACAAATATAGTATTAGTTTGTTATTGTGGAGGGTCAAGGAAAGGTTTATATATGGAGGGAAATTTTCTTTGTTGGTTGCCAGAGGTGGGAGGGGAGGGAACACTGCAGGAAAAAAAAATGCATTGACCCATGTCACTTTAGTTCTGTGTATTTCATTGTACATAAATTATATTTCAATAAAATGCATTAAAAAAAAATACCACGGGCAACAGATTTGGTTGCTGTGCAATACATACATATGTGGCCCTTGTTTATGAACTGGCTGGCAATCACTGAACTATTTTGAATTGGTTCAAAGCCCTACTGTTGAAGGGAGGTCTCTGAGCACAGGGAAAGAGGATCAAATGTATAATCTAGTGAATTTGTTAGCCTTAGTTGAAGGAAGACACCTCTCCCATTGGAATGGTCAGATCAGACAAGGGGCAGAGTCAGGAAAGCAGGTAATTTTTTTTTTTTTACCTATATTCTTGGCTGTGGAAAGAGGATTCAGGGCTTGAAGATTATTAATGCTCCCTGTCCTACATTTTCTCCATGAAATAAGAGGCAAGGAATAAGAGGTCTGAAGCTAGTGACAGATGGGCGAGGGAGCTGATAGGGAGGTGTTGAAGGATTTAACAGTACTGGGCACAAAGAGATGGAATGATCCAGAGCCGGAGTTTTACCAGAGGATGCTGAGCAAGGTTAAAGGGGCTCAGTTGAGAACTGTCAAAAAGAAAAAAACAAGCCTGAAGTGATATACCATATGGTCTGGAATGGTAATGGCAAGAGATGGCAAGGAAAGCCAGCTTATTAGGAGAAATGGAGAGGATTTCTTATGGCCCATTTCAGTGGTATAACTTTGGAAACTGGGCATTTCTTACAGTCTACCAAATCTTGCACAACAATTTAGATCAGCTGAAATCTGGCAGATCAGTGCACATCTAGGTGGTTGTGGATGCTCAGGTATGTCATCAGGCAGGCCCGAGGTAGTCCTGCTCAAAATCAGAGCCCCTCTCCCTTTGACACATTAATTTGCACATCCTTCTCCCGGAGGACACAAGTTCCTTTAAGCATTCTACTTGTGTTCTCAGTATAATAATGACAGAGTCACGTAAGCATTTTTACTTTTCAAATTATTTTTTATTCAAGAAGCATTATACGGTAAGAAACATGTTTTCAAGAAATTGTTCTTTACCTCTGAGGTATGCAGTTCCCAAACTCCTTGGTAATTACATACCTCTATCAATCTCTTCCAGGGGAGCTCTGGTAGCATAGTGGCTAAGGCACTTGACTGCTAACCAGAAGGCTGGCGGTTCAAACCCACCAGCCACTCCTCGGAAGGAAGGTTGGGCAATCCTACTTCCATAGTGATACTGCCTCGGAAACCCAAGGAGGGGTCGCTATGAGTCGGGGCTGACTCGATGGCAAACAACAACAACATCAATCTCTTCCAGTGTGCTTATTTTTTAAAATCCCTCAAAACTATGTGATACATAATCTTTAAAAAAACATTGGTGGGACTGCAATCAATGTCACAAAAAAAATGTGTATGAGTCGTTAATTGAAAAACCAATTTTCTCTGTAAACTTTCACACAAATCACAATGAAAAGTTAAAAAACAAAACTGGTGGGGTATCATATTGTGTCAACTGAGATATCTTGATAGGCATTTCAAAAAAACTCACTGCCACAGAGTTGATTCTGACTCAGAGTGACCCCCACTGGGTTTCTGAGGCTGTAAATCTTTACAGAAGGAGACTGCCCCATCTTCCTTCTGCAGAGCAGCTGGTAGGTTTGAACAGCTGACCTCTGGTTAGCAGCCAGATTCCTTATCCACCATGCCACCAGAGCTCCCTTGATATGCATTTAGGCATATAATTTCATCCAAATCAGCCAATTTCCCTAAAAGATTATACTGGAGAAATTAAAAAAATACTGATCAATCTAGAAAGAGATATAGTGACATTTGTTCAAATGGACCATTTTGTAAGAAAAAAAAACACAAAAACCATATTCTTATTTCAGAAGTTTTACCTCATGATGTTGTTCTAACTAGAAATTTTTTAAAAAATTGATTACAATGGGGTAATAATCATACATAATTTGATACAGCAAAATTTCTCTCAATAGTACACTGACATTAAATGAGATAAAGAAAAATTTAGGTCAATATTCTGGAAACCATATTTGAGACCTCATAGAGCTGGAGTTCTGTAAGTTGTTTTCAATGACATTCATTGTGGGGAAGTTCAGATACATTGCTCTGCTACTGATAACATAAAAATAAGTAGTTAATGTTTAAAATCACTAGGACCCAAATTAAGCACTAGAAAAAAGTAACACTACCCTGATTTTTTTACCTATATGTTCTAAAAAGATTTCAAAAGTCTTATGATATGAAACAGAACTAAAGTAAAACAAAACCCACTTAATACAAGAATGAAAAAGACAAAAGCCAATTAATAAAGTGAGTAGGAGAAAATACTGTAAGAATCTAGGTTTACAAAAGCTATGAGTATCAGCTCTGGTAGCATAGTGCCTAAGGCACTTGACTGCTAACCAGAAGGCTGGCGGTTCAAACCCACCAGCCACTCCTCTGAAGGAAGGTTGGGCAATCTACTTCCGCAATGATACTGCCTCAGAAACCCAAGGAGGGGTCGCTATGAGTCGGGTCTGACTCGACGGCACACAACAACAACAACATGAATATGAGAATGAATATGTGGTTTTTAATATATAGAAAGACAGATCTAGAAAAATAGATTTACGGCTTAGTATACATACATGTACTTCCTGGCTCTGTCCACAAAGAAGGCCTAAGATCTAGAACACCCCAGGAGCAATAAGCACACCTACCATCCAGATCTTGGTTCCTAAATACCATTCTCCACCTTGGAAAGAGGTGAATTCCAGCACTGGAGCAAGGAAAATACAGATGCACCTGGAACATCTTATAAAGTCAGAAAACAAGGAAGTATACCAAAGGCCATATGCGCCAACTAGAATATGCTCCCAATGGCCAAAGTAGAAAATGTGATCAGTAAAATAAATAATCATAGATTAGATTATTACTCATACAATTAATTTCCATGAGCCTACTTTGATAGAAATGTATGTAATTGAATAAATAAATAAATGGAATAGGACAGCTCTTCCTTATAGACAAATTTCAATTAATAAACACAGAAGGAATGAGGGAGATCATGTCATCATAGACAAACACCACATTAATAATTGTTCCATGTAAAATCCACAGATGGATGCTAACTTAATTCAGTGGGCCAATTGGTGATGAGAAACAAAGTATTACTAT
Source organism: Orycteropus afer afer (assembly GCF_000298275.1). NCBI lineage: Eukaryota > Metazoa > Chordata > Mammalia > Tubulidentata > Orycteropodidae > Orycteropus > Orycteropus afer. The sequence goes on from NW_006922133.1 coordinate 1,364,816, forward strand.
AGTCTCTGAATACTCCCTTCCCAGCCAAGATATTTATCGATTACAAAGGAAAAACCAATAGCTTTACAGTGGAGAATCCCAAAGACACCATGTTAACCAAGTGATCAATGTTAACATCACCATAATAAGACATATCAACGCTATGTACCCCCAATACGATTTAATGAGCCAACATCATTTGTGTGATATTCTTGCCAAAAATGCAGAATCTCAATCTATTCAAGAGAAAATATCAAACAAACCAAAATCAAGAAGCATTTTACAAAATCATTAACCAGTAAGGCATATCAAAGGCATAAGGTCATGAAAAGAAAGGAAACCCTGAGAAACAGTCGCAGATTGGAAGAGACTAAGGAAACACGACAACTAAACACAGTGTGGTATTTCTGAATTGGATCTCACAGAAAAAGGATTTTAGGGGGGAAATGGTGAGATTCCAACAAGAACTGCAATGTAGCTAATAGTACTATACCAATGTTGATGTCCTGGTGTTGATGACTGTACTATGGTTGTACACTTGTCATGATTATAAGGTAAACAGATAACATTAACAAAACCTGTGTGAAGGGTACACATGAGAACTCACCAATGTTTTTACAACTCTTGTAGGAATCTAAAATTATTTCAAAAACTAGAAAAGCTATCAACTTAGAGTACAACACTGTTCTGAATTTCCTATTATGTGAAGTAAAAAGGGAAAAAAATGGTTAGGTATCTCTCTCCCTTGTCTAAAAAAAGGAAGCATATAAATTCAGGAGAAAAAGATTCCCTTGAACTTAAGTTCAGAGTAATTCCACAATATATGAAGGTAAAAAAAAAAAAAAAGATTTAAATTCCTTCTCCTTATGATGGTAAGAGTGTGTACATGGAGCAATTAGCAATTAATATTGTGTTTATATTCCAAGTCCGATATACATTCATTAATGACACTTCCACCTTCCTCAAAGTCAGGTTTAAGGAAAATTTATTAATAAACCAAAAGGAAAAGATGAAAGAAAAGTTCAGGACTTCAATTTCACTGTCAAGAAGTTCCAAAAACCTGCAAGTGATATCAAAAGACCTTTGCCTATTGCAAATACTTCCACTACCTGAAAAGATGTACTTGCAGAACTGTTTCCTCATTAACTCAACTACAATTAATGCACTATTTCCTATCAAGCTAACTTCTTATGTACTTCAGGGGGGAAAAAGTAGTCTCCTAGTAATCTGGTACCAGAATGGCTTTAAAAGCAAACATTCCCAACCATGAACAAAGAACCAAATGTTACCAGATTTTTGTTTCTCAACTAATACAACAGTGCCACTCTGTGGACAAACAGGAAACATTTAATAACTTTTTCTTTGTAAATTACCAGGTTTTTTTGGGGTTTTTTTTATCCACATAACACACCCATGTAAACAACCACTCGGGGGTGCACTGTTTGCAAAAACCTGTATAGCACATGCATTATTTGTGTAGAAATATGGTAATCTCTGAAATCACCTTAGATCCTTTTTTAGAGTAACAGTATAAATAAGTAAATAGTCATTATATTTCATTATAAAAACTCTTTAAGAAGAAATTACGGACTATAAAAATAACTTTAATGTATACATAAAAATTTTAAAACAACAACCTCACTGATGTCAAGTCGGTCCCGACTCATAGCGACCCCTCCTTGTGTTTCCGAGGCAGTATCACTATGGAAATAGATAGCCCAACCTTCCTTCCAAGGAGTGGCTGGTGGGTTTGAACTGCCAGCCTTCTGGGTAACAGTAAGTAGTTATCTATCTTTGTTTCAGAATACATGATAAAAAAAATTACCTGCATGATAGCTTATAGCAAAAATTTCAACAAACTTTACTGTTTCACATTTTAACCTTCATAAAGTTTGTTATTTTGAAGATTGATTAATGAGAATAAACTATGCCTAGGGTGCCTCACACTTTCCCTAACAATTAAACTAAAAAACAACTTATCTGAATTAGCCCTGCATTACAAACTTACTAGACAGTCAAAATAATATGGAATTATAATATAGATTGTTGTTGTTGTTGTTATGTGCCCTCGAGTTGGACCCGACTGATAGTGACCCCTCCTTGGGTTTACAAGGCAGTATCACTACGGAAGTAGATTGCCCCATCTTCCTTCTGAGGAGTGGCTGGTGGGTTTGAACCACCAGCCTTCTGGTTAGCAGTCAAGTGCCTTAGGCATTATGCTACCAGAGCTCCCATAATATAGATTAGTAATTATAAAATATCATCTTACCCTTATATTCTGCTTTATGCTTTTTAAATAGTTTTCATATACTTACGTCAGAAACTATGACTCTTGGTAGGCAGTTAACATTATCTTCAGAGATGAAACCATTGGAATTGATGGAAGTTAGAGACTTACCTTTAATACTTAATTGGTATTAATATCCATTTCTTCATGGAAGTAAATAAATATGTTGTCAGTTCAGCTAAATTATACATAGTTTAATAATCTATTTTATTCAACGTCAGAGATCAAGAAATACAGCAGAATATGATGGAAATGTAAAACAGTCCAACCACTTTGGAAAACTGTTTTGCAATGTCTTAAGGAGCCTTTGTGGCACATCAGTTAAGCACTTGGCTGCTAACAGAAAGGTTGGTGATTTGAACCCACCCAGCGGCTCTGTGGGAGAAAGACCTGGCAAACTGCTCCTGTAAAGAAAACAACCTAGAAAACCCTATGAGGCAGTTCGACTTTGTCACATGGAGTAACTATAAGTAAAAATCAACTTAACAGCACCCAACAACAAAAAAAGTTAAACTTCCATCTACCCCAGGACCTAATACTTCCACTCCCAGGTATTTACCCAAATTAAATGTAAACATATGATCAGAAAGAGATTTCCCATAAACATCTTCATAACACTTTACTCATAACAGCCAAAAACTAGAAATGACCCAAACACCTATCAAGAGGAGAACAGATAAAAAAAAGTATGGATACAAATACAATGGAATACTACTTAGCAAATAATGGGAATAAAATATTGACACTAATAACAACTAGATGAATCTCCAAAACATTATTCTAAGGAAAAGAAACGAGACACAAAAGAATACATACTATATGACTCTAACTGTATGACAAAGAGGCAAAACTAATCTATGATGGACAAAATGGTAATTCCCCAAGGTTGGGGGTATGGGGACTCATTTAGGAAGAGGCATGAGAGAACTTTTTGGAGTGATGGAAATGTTTTTTATCTTGATAGGGATGTGGGCATATACATTTGTCAAAACTCATGAACTGTCTACTTAAAACCTACATTTCACTGTATAAAATTCAACTCGGTTTAAAAACTTGTATAGCAACAATTGGTAAAACATACTACACAAAGACATCGTTCTACATTCTACTCTTGTCAGTAGCGACTGGGGTCTTAAAAAGCTTGCAAGTGGCCATCTAGATGCAACAACTGGTCTCTCCTGATCTGGAGAAAAGAAGAAAGAAGAAAACCAAAGATGCATGGAAACAGTTAGTCCAAGGGACTAGTGAGACCAGAAGAACTAGATGGTGCCCAGCTACCACTGTTAACACTCGGAAAGGGATCAGTGCAAGAGATTCTGGATAGAGTGGGAGAAAAATGTGGAACAAAACTCAAAATCATAAAAAGACCAGGCTTACTGGTCTTATAGAGCCTGGTGAAACCCCCAAGACTATGGCCCCAGTCACCCTACAGGCCTGGAATTGAACTTACTCCATGGCATATAGGGTGAACAGTCACACCAGGTAGATACACTCCTTAGAACAAGCAATCATGGGAGATCAGAAGGGCAGTATTTACACAGGGGACAGCTGAGGGGGCAGAAAAGCACAGGAAAAGACACAGGGAAGAGGTAACTACAGGGAGGAAGTGGGAAGAGAGCTGTTACATTATGCAGATTGCAGTCAGTGTCATGAAACAAAATGTGTATGAACTACTGCATGGAAAATGAATGTACTCTGTAAATTTTCACCCAAATCGCAATTTTAAAAAAGATGAAAAGAAAAGTAACGATATAAATATCTCAAAACAAAAAGAATAAAGAAAAATTTTCACTTTAGTATATACATACTGAATAATCTCTCTTCGGAGTAGATGATCGTCTCTTTTTGTACAATGGGCCAAGCTCTACTTGCTCTATGTTGTGGCGATTTCCTTCTAAATTTACTCGATATTTCCTCCATGATGCTCCTTCGTTACCTAAAAAAAGCAACACATAAAAAAGCTATTACACTCATTTCCTACCTTACCCATTGCTGTGGAGTTGATTCAACTCATATAGCTACCCTATAGGATAGAGTAGCACTGCCTCATAGTTTCCAAGGCTGTAAATTCTTTAAAGAAGCAGACTGCCAAATCTTTCTCCCCTGGAATGGCTGGTGGATTTGAACCATCAACTATCTGATTGGCAGCCAAACATTTAACCACCATGCCACCAGGGCTTCTTGATCTTAATAACCTTAATATGGACATGCTCTAAGATGTCACCTCAAATTGAACTGGAGTCCTGGTTGCATTTTAGAGCATGTCAAAGCAACAATTCTTCCATTAGTGATTTAGAAGTCTTTAAAAATTGAAGGCTATCTTGACCATGACTAGGAATATCCCTTTTTACCTAGGGAGGAAGGGCATGCTGGGAAAAGCCCCTAAAAGGGAGTCAGGAGTCTATTCTGAATTTTGTCCCTACCACCTACATGTATGGATTACACCTCAACATAAAGAAAACAAAAATCCTCACAACTGGATGAATAAGCATCATCATGATAAATGGAAAAAAGATTGAAGTTGTCGGGGATTTCATTTTACTTGGAGCCATGTTGTCAGAAGGGATCAGTCCCTGAAGAAGGATATCATGCTTGGTCAAGTAGAAGGTCAGTGAAAAAGGGGAAGACCCTCAACAAGATGGACTGACACAGTGGCTGCAACAATGGGCTTAAGCATAGCAAGGACTGTGAGGATGGCGCAGGGCCGGGCACTGTTGTGCATGGGGTCACTATGAATCAGAGCCAACTCAACAGCACCTAGCAACAACAACAACCTACATGGAGTGGGCAAACCACCGGAGACACTACTTCCGCACCTACCAGGTGAAAACTGGTCATGGTTACATCTAAGGTCCATTTCAGCTCTAATATTATGATTGCCTGATTTGTTAAATCTTACATTAAACCTAAATAAATGTATACACAATATAAGCTAAAAACTCTCCTAGAATTACGTAGGCTCAGTTATGGCTCTAAGTGATTTATATTCTAAAACTGTGCAAGCAGAAAAAGACATTGATTGCAACACTATCAGACTTTATCTTGAATTAGAAAATTTGAACACTTGCATCCTGGTTAGGAAAATAGGTGTGTTAAGGGAAAGAGTGAATTCATTTAATCACCCTTGAGCCAGAGCAGTAAGGAAACGCAAATTTAAGTGATACAAGTGTTGCCTTCATTCCTGTTTCCCATCTCATTCTACAGTGGAAATACTAATGAGCAAGGGCCTCAAAAGGAGACCAAGAAGATGGGTGAATTAACTCTGATGTTAGGTAAATGCTGACTAATACTGGGTAAAAGTTTGAAGTTATAAAATACTTCCAATTTGAGCCATAACATCAACCAAATTTTATCTTTAAAATTGTTTATTTTCTAATTATAAAACTAATCAGAAACTAACTAGGAGTGAATAATTAAATTGTGGTGTATTCCTATAAAGAAATACTATGCAGCTGTGAGAGTAAACTATTACTTCTCACAACAAGGACGAATCTCACAAACATATTGCGAATACAGTATATGACTCAATTTATATAAAGTTCAAAAACAGGCAAAAGTAATCTATGGTGGGAGAAGTCAAGATAGTGGTTACCTTGCAAGGGGATTGGTAATTAAAAGAATATGGGGGTTATATGCCAAGGAGTCTGTAATTTTCTATTTCTTGATATGGGTGGTTGGTATGCTAATATATTTAAGTTGTATATGGAGTGCTGGTGGCGCAGTGCGTAAGGCATTTGACTGCTAACCAGAAGGCTGGAGGTTCAAACCCACCAGCCCCTCCAGAAGGAGACTGGGCAATCTGCTTTCATAGAGATACCATCTCGGAAACCCAAGGAGGGGTCACTGTTGGTCGGAATCAACTCGACGGCAGTGAGTGAGTGTGATGGATAATTTGTGCATATTTTATATGTGACAGATTTCTATAAAAAGTCTACCTAAAAAAGTAAGTGCCACCTACAAAATCCAGAATCTAAACAAAGAGAAAGTTACCAGGGTAATGCACACGAAAATGTCATAACCTTTTGATGAATCTCCTTCCCTTTTTCTTATTCTATACATATTTTAGGGAGCTTTCTTTGGTGGTGTAGTGCCTAAGGTACTTGACTGCTAATCAGAAGGCTGGCGGTTCAAACCCTCTAGCCACTCCTTGGAAGGAAGGTTGGGCAATCTATTTCTGTAGTGATACAGCCTCAGCAACCCAAGGAGGAGTTGCTATGAGTTGGGTCCGACTTGACGGCACATAACAACAACAACAACCCTAACCCAGTTTCCTCCCCACCCCTGCCCAGTAACCCTCTCCCCCACCCCGTGCCCCTCAATGGCAGATTTCTCAAAATCGGATCACCAGGCCTTTCTTCTGAGGCACCTCTGGGTGGATGCCAACCTTTTGGTTAGCAGCCGAACATGTTACTAGTTTACAACATCCAGGGACTGCAGCAATAATTACAGTTGCCGAATAGGAACAATTTTTCAGAAATGGAGAATATGTTCTCCCCAATGCTTTCTGAGGCTACCTTCCACAGAGCAAAAGAGAAAAAGGAAACATGCTAAAGCTTAAATGGATGAAAAATGCACACACAAGTAAATACTGTGATTATCACTATGAAGCCTGGCCTTCTGAAAACAATGAATTAATGTAAAGGTTACAGAAATATTTAAGCCATTTACTACAAATGGGGACCAGGAGCAAAATTCCTCACAGGAGGAAATTTAACAAATTTATCCTATGACATTTGGAATGCTTGCTGTTAGTTTTAACTGCTACCTTGAGGATTAAGTTGTATGCGCAACATACCATCAGTGTTAGAATCTTGTATAACCACCATATCATCATTGTTGTCCTCTTCAACGATTATAACATAATCTAAGAATAAACAAAGGGAAAGTTTAGATTGAATACTACATTAAAGGTTCTAGAGAAAATTATCTCACAAAGTTATAAATTGTGTCAAACAACCCACCAGCCACTCCTCAGAAGGAAGGTTGGGCAATCTATTTCTGTAGTGATATCACCTTGGAAATCCAAGGAGGGGTCGCTATGAGTTGGGTCCGACTCGACAGCACATAACAACAACAAAACATGTATTTTACCTGGAAAATTGTATTAAGTATTTTACATCCCTAATCATTACATTAGGAGTGCTGATGGCATAGTGCCTAAGGCATGTGACTGCTAACCAGAAGGCTGGCAGTTCAAACCCACCAACCATTCCTCAGAAGACTGGGCAATCTACTTCCTTAGTGATAACCACCTTGGAAACCCAATGAGGGGTCACTATGAGTTGGATCCTACTCCATGGGAATGAGTTTGGGGTTTGGGTTTTTTTTTTTTTTTTTTTTTCCTGTTAATCATT
>NW_006922133.1:1372535-1373452 GCF_000298275.1 Orycteropus afer afer
TTACAATACATTACACTGAAAGGAGCTCTGGTGGCACTGTGATTAAAGCTTCAGGCTATTAACCAAATGGTCAGTTGTTTGAACCCACTAATCACTCCATGGGAGAAAGATGAGGCAGTGTACTTCCATAAGGATTTACAGTCTTAGAAACCCTATGGGACAGGGTCGCTGTAAGTCAGATTCAACTCTATGGCAGTATGTTTGGTTTGGAGTTGAGAGTGATCATTAACAGGAGTTCTGGTGGCGTAGTACCTAAGGCACTTGACTGCTAATCACAAGGCTGGCGGTTCAAACCCACCAGCCACTCCTCAGAAGGAAGATGGGGCAATCTACTTCTCTACTGATACTGCCTCGAAAACCCAAGGAGAGGTCACTATGAATCGAGTCCGACTGGACGGCCCATAACAACAACAATGCCTAGGATATCAATCTTTATGTATTCCATTTCATTTTTGACAACTTCCAATTTTCCTAGATTCATACTTCACACATTCCATGTCTGATTATTAATGGATATTTGCAGCTGTTTCTCCTTAATTTGAGTGGTGCCACGTCAGCAGATAGAGGTCTCGAAAGCTTTATCTTATCCATATGAGTAAGGCTGGTTTTACTCTGATGATGCAAGCTCTTTCCCAGTCCTATTTTGACAGCCTTCTAACCTAAGTGACTCATCCTCCTCCTCTGTATTGGTATGTTTCCAGACTATTCATAAAATTGCGAAGTAATGTATCAGACAGTGTTTCTCTGGTATTCGTAAGGTTTTCCCTGGCCAATTCTTTGAGAAGTGGATGGCCTCTTCCTTCTTCCTAGTCTGTCTTAGTCTGCAAGCCGGGCTGATACATGCACCATGTGCACCCTGCTGTGTTTGAAACACCGGTGGCACAGCCTCAAGTCTCACAGTAACACATCACCACAGT
>NW_006922133.1:1373953-1375617 GCF_000298275.1 Orycteropus afer afer
GAGTCAGACCCGACTCATAGCAACCCCTCCTTGGGTTTCCGAGGCAGTATCACTACAGAAGTAAATTGCCCCATCTTCCTTCCAAGGAGTGGCTGGTGAGTTTGAACTGCCAGCCTTCTGGTTAGCAGTCAAGTGCATTAGCCACTATGCTACCAGAGCTCCCAAAAACTCAAAAATGACCATAACTATTTGTCAGAGGAAATCTGGTGAGACCCCCAATACTAGGGCCCTGGAATACATTCTGCGCCTGGAATAAAACTCACCCCCAGGGGCGGGCTCCTAGCCCAATGGTTAACAGGATGTACAAGCAGACCACTCAACCCATGATGCCACACCCACATACTCTATGGTAATACATCCCTTAGAGCAATAGAACATGGGACACCAGGGGACCAACATTCAAATTGAGGAAATTCAGGACAAACAGGAGTGCATACATATGAGGGGCACAGGGGGAGGATTACAGGGTAGGGAGGGGAGGAGACTGGGTTAGGGTTGGACATGGTGAACGGGGAATGAAATTAGATGTACGCGTTACATTGAATGTAAAACAATCTCTTAAAATTAAACAAAAAAAATTTTAAAAATTAAAAAAAAAAGACTGGCCTTAAAAAAAAAAAAGCAGGTATAATCCTGCAGTATTAACTCACAGAGTATATTTACACTGCATCACAACTTGGGATTCAACATGTTTGTTTCAAATAGAGCAAGGCAAAAGGCTAAAGCAATTAGCTAGGGTAAGGAGCATTGCAGTGGTGTAAAAATTGTTCTATCTGAGCAATCAGATGATGCAGGCTCCAATTCAGGCTGTAACTACCCAAAGCTAAGACCTGACCACATAAATCTACTCTTTTGCCTGTTTCTTCAGCCATAAAATGGAGCTGGGTTTGGAGAGTCACTCCCAGCTCAACCTAAAACTGAAAAAAAAAAAAAAAAAAAAAAAAAGAACATAAGAAACTAACTAATTATCCAAACAAAAGGGATATGGTGAAATAAACTATTTTCATCTGATGGTATGGTAATACAGTCCACATGAAGTACCTTCTCAAGAACACTTCCTGACTTCCTGATGTGTTAATAATGCTAATGGAAGAAAGAGAATTCAAACGGGGGGTGGGGGTGGGAGGAGCATAATCCTAACTTTTGAGAGCAGAAGGAAACGCACCAGTCTCTCTAAGTGGCTATCTCTGCGTAACAAAATTATTTTCATTACACTTCACTGTATTTGTTAGATTCTCTACAATAGAATTAAGACTTTATAATCAGAAGAAAACAACAAAGGACATGGGAATGTTGCTTTTAAGACAAGTTTTTGCACATCAACAGATTTTTCAAACTAGAGCTAGTAAAGCTATGAACAATTCCAGTAAGGTTTCTCAATACGTTTCTAAAATTGCAATTAATTCCTTTAGCTATACACTTAACTTCTATAATCAATTTCTTAAAAGACGGGTTTTTTTTGTTGTTTTCTTTTTTGCTCGTTTGAAATTCTGCTCCCTGGGGTAAGGCATTCACTTGCTATCAGAATATCAGATAAGACTTAGCTTACAATGGTGAGGCTGAAACGGGCGCTTCACACTTGAGGACCACTAAAGAATATACAACAAAACAGAGTCGTTTACAACAGCCAGGCCGCTCAAACTTATTTTGGGTTGTTTTAACAT
>NW_006922133.1:1377282-1380488 GCF_000298275.1 Orycteropus afer afer
ACTTTGTTTTTTTTTTTTGTTTGGTGTAAGCGGCCCTTTTACAAAATGTGAACCGGTAGACGACAGTGCCCCTCAGCCCCTCCAAAAATCCTCTTCAACGCACAGCACGTCGTTTTTTAGAAAAAAAGTCTGTAACGTACGAGAGTTGAGCTCAGGTTATCTCATGTTTTCCTGGATGCCATAGTCAGTCGGGTCCAATGCTGGCTTTGGGAATAAATTGGAAAACAAACAGACTTTTAAATATTCCCCAAACCCAGTGCCATCGAGTGGATTCCGGCGACCTCCACTCAGTTTCCAAGGCTGTAAATCTTTACAGAAGCGGACTGCTTCATCTTTTCTGCGGAGCGGCCTATGGGTTTGATAATGCAACTTTTTGGTTAGCAGCCAAATGCTTTAACCACTGCGCCACCAGAACTCCTGGTCTCCCTGACTACTAAATCCTTGCATTCCACCTTGTACTTCAGCTACACTATTCTCTATTTCTTTCTTTATTTTGTAAGCAGCCATGTGCTTCATTCCCCTGTAACCTAATATTAGCTATGGCTTTATTTGGTCCTAAAAACTCTAAGTCAGTCTTACTGTCCCATTTTAATGATGAGAAAACTGAAGCTTTCAGAGTTTGATGCACTTGCCCAAGGCTACAAAGATAAGGGCAGAGCTATGATTTGAACACTCTTCTTCCTCCATAGCACACACACATATCCCATAGGTCGTTCGACCTCTGGCTCCATGGCACCTGGAAATTTTTCACATCTTTCAAAGCCTGTCTGAATACTACATCTGTTCTAATAACAACTCACCAAGATGCTTTCCTATGTTAGAACATCGGATCACACTGCGGGTTACCTTCATTCCCCTTTGGGCACTTAAAACACTTTGCTTGATAATAGAGATCTTAGTCACCATGCTTCTCCTGAGTTCTAGGGAGCTGCACTAAGTCTTTATCTTTAAATAGCACCTCTCCCACAAGGTTCTAGGAGCTCTAGTAGTGCCTCAGGCACTTGACTGCTAACCAGAAGGCTGGCGGTTCAAACCCACCCACCAGCCACTCCTCGGAAGGAAGGTTGGGCATTCTACTTCCGTAGTGATACCGCCTCGGAAACCCAAGCAGGGGTCGCTATGAGTTGGGGCCGACTCAAGGGCACATAACAACAACAACACACGGTTCTAAGAATTAAATGTTATAAAGTATAAAGCACCCTGCGCAGTGCCCGGAATCAGAGGCAGATTACCTAGTAAGCAAGGTAAGCTTCGTGCTTCCTTCCTAATCTGTAATGAACAGTTTCACAAATTTTCCACCACAGAGCCCATGTAAAGCATGTAAGCACAAGTAAATTTGTGCTTACCTTGCTTACTGGGTAATTCAACACTGCCTGGAATTTTGGTTCCAGTCCCTCACTGGTCGGTGAAACGATGATTCTTGGGACTGTGCATCTCCACATTTTGGGGAAAAGGTGACAATTTCTTGTAAGTACTCATAAACAAGGTTTAGCTTGTTAGACATAGAGTTATTTTGCGATTTTACTGGGGTATAAATGTGTGTGTTCTTGTGTGCCATCAAGTCAAATCCGACTTCTAGTGACCCTGTATGACAGAGTAGAACTGTCCCATAGGATTTCCTAGGGGGAGCCACTCCTCAGAAGGAAGGTTGGGCAATCTACTTCCATAGTGAATTTTTGTTGTTGTTATGTGCCGTCGCGTCCGACCCGACTCATAGCGACCCCTCCTTGGGTTTCCGAGGCAGTATCACTACGGAAGTCGGAAGTCGATTGCCCCATTTTCCTTCTGAGGAGTGGCTGGTGGGTTTGAACAGCCAGCCCTCTGGTTAGCAGTCAGGTGCCTTAGGCACTATGCTATACCTCCTCGGAAACCCAAGGAGCGGTCGCTATGAGTCAGGTCAGACTCGGCAGCACATAACAACAATCTTTCTGGAAGCAGATCGCCAGGTCTTTATCCTGCAGAGCCGCTGGGTGGGTTCCAACCGCTAACCTTCTGGGTTAGTGGCTGGATGCTTAACTGTTGTGCCTCCAGGCTCCTTTAAACGTATGTACAAAAAACAAACCCACCAGCCACTCCTCGGAAGGAAGATGGGGCAATCTACTTCCCTAGTGATACTGCCTCGGAAACCCAAGGAGGGGTCGCTATGAGACGAGTCCAAGTCGACGGCACATAACAACACAAAAAACAAACTCCCCGCCATTGAGTCGATTCCAACGCATACTGACCACCTTTGGCTTTCCGAGGAGGTAAACCTTTACGGAAGTAGATTGCCCAATCTTCCTTCTACGAGTGGGGGGTGGGTTTAAACCACCAACCTTCCAGCTAGCTGGCAAATGCCTTAGGCATTACGCCACCGGAGCTCCTTTTAAATGTATGTAGGAGGGTGATATGGAAGTAGAGTAGCTCAGTGTGTCGGCTGTGCTGGTTACTGACCTATTATTGCCTCTTAGCTCCAAAATTCACTTTGGAAATGGATCTGTTGTTGTTAGTTACCATCTAGTTAATTACGACTCGCAGGAGCCCCTGTGTGCAGAGGAGAACCGTTCCTTAGGGCTTTCAAGGCTGCGCCCTTCAGAAGCAGATTTCCAGGCCTGCCTTCTATGGCACCCCTGGCTAGGTTGAACTGCCAATGTTTTGGCTAGTAGTCAAGCACTTTAACCATCTGCGCCACCTGGGCCCTTTAAATAACATTTTACCCTTTCCAATGGCATAATTTAAACTTTTGTCAGTAGGAGATGCAGGTCAGAGATTGTAAGAGGAAAGAATTTTGTTTCCGGGTTCCTATGTGTTCCCTAGGCGGGCTGTGGCAGAGGACAGTTTTACCCAGCACCTACAGGGATGATGTTCAGTAAATTCCAGAAGGTGGATTTCTAGCAGGTTCTACCAGTGCAGCAGCACAGTGACTTATCTGCCGTTCAGTAAGTCATATTTGTGTTCTCTTGGGCCGCTAAAAGATTGTCAACAGGAGTACAAAAGAAAAAATGTTTCTGTATTTTTAACCTGGGATTCTCATCTCTCTGTAAGGCAGCCAGCCTCCATCTTGACTACAACAATAAGAACCAAAGGAGTGAGAAGGTGAGCAGTCCACTACTCCCCAAGCAGTCCTATCCATGGCACCCCACCCCTCCAGGGGGGTGTCTGGAATCCTAGACCATTGAGAAAGTGTCATGGTCACCCTAGGAACTTGGTGTCCTGACTGATGACTG
>NW_006922133.1:1380953-1385792 GCF_000298275.1 Orycteropus afer afer
TGCGTCGGCCCAGCGTTTAAGGCTGTTGGGTTTTGTAAGCCCCCAACCCCCAGAGCCAAAGAGTCGACTCAGACTCATAGCGACCCTCTAGGACAGAGTAGAATTGTCCCCTAGGGTTTCCAAAGCCAATCTTGACGGCGCAGGCTGCCGCATCTTTCTTCCGCGGTATGGCTGGTGGGTTCGGTTGAAACCGCCCATCGGTTAGCAGCTGAGCACTTAACCCCTGCGCCAACAGGGGTCCTTGAGTCCCCAGGAGTGGTTCTCAAACTTGGGCTTGCATCTGAGTCATCTGGAACGAAAAATTCACTGCCATGGAGTTGATTCTGACTCATAGACTCTTATGACTCATAGAAACCCTTTGAGTTTCCCAGGTGGTAAATCTTTATGGAAATAGATTGCCCGGTCTTCCTTCCCTGGAGTGGCTGGTGGGTTTGAACCGCCAACGTTCTAGTTAGTAGTCAAATGCCTTAGGCACTACGTCCCCAGAATCAACTGGAGGGCCTGTTAAAACACAGACTACTGGGGCCCCATATCGGGTTTCTGACTCAGCAGGTGGGGGTGAGGCCCAAGACTCTGCATTTCTAACAAGTTCCTGAGTGATGCTCATGCTGCTGGTCCAGGGTCCGCACTTTAAGAACCACATTTGATCTGTTAGATCCGGCCATTCAGCACTGCAGCCACCAGCCACACATGGCTCTTGAGCACTTGAAATGAGAGTAGTCCAAGTTGACATGTGCTGTTGTTGTTGCGTGCCATCAAGTCAGACCGATTCATAGCGACCCCTCCTTGGGTTTCCAAGGCAGTATCACTACGGAAGTAGATTGCCCCATCTTCCTTCAGAGGAGTGGTTAGTGGATTTGAACCTCCAGTCTTCTGGTTAGCAGTCAAGTGCCTTAGACACTATGCTACCAGAGTGCTGGAAGTGCAAAATACACACCCAAATTTAAAGACAGTACAAACAAACAAAAAAAAAGAATGTACAACGTCTCTTTAATAAGTTTTATAAGGAGCTCTGGTGGCACAGTACCTAAGGCATTTGACTGCTAACCAGAAGGTTGGTGGTTCAAACCCACCAGCCACTCTGCAGAAGGAAGATGGGGCAATCTACTTCCATAAAGATTTGCTGCCTTGGAAACCCAGTGGGTGTGGCTGTAAGCGAGAATCAACTAGATGGTCTTGGGTTTGGTTTGCTTTTTTTGTATAGTTTAAAGATAGGTATTCTGATGGTAGAGTGGTTAAAGTATTTGGCTGGTAACCCAAAGGTCAGCAGTTCGAACCCACCAGCTGCTCTGCAGGAGAAAGATGAGATAGGCAGTCTGCTTCCTTAATGATTGACAACCTTGGAAACCCTATGAAGAAGTTCTATTCTGTCCTAGACTGTTGCTAAGTCAAAATCAACTCCATGGTGGTAGGTTTGGTTGGTTTTATACTTTATCCAAATTTCCTTAGATTTTATCTAATGTCCTTTTTCTGTTCTGGGATCCCATCCAGAGTTTCACATTACATTTATTCATCATGTGGCCTTAGGCTCCTCTTGGCTGTGACATTTCTTAAACTCTCCCAGGTTTTGAGATAGCTCCGGGGGCAGGACTAGGGAGGTTCGCGCAAGTTGAGGCAGGAGGGGGTGGGGAGGGAAGAGCGCGCGAGTTGAGGCAGGAGGGGGTGGGGAGGGAAGAGCGCGCGAGTTGAGGCAGGAGGGGGTGGGGAGGGAAGAGCGCGCGAGTTGAGGCAGGAGGGGGTGGGGAGGGAAGAGCGCGCGAGTTGAGGCAAGAGGAGGGGGAGGAGAGGGAAGAGGAAGAGGTGCTGGTGGGCAACAGAGCCTGGAGCAGCGCCAGCGACCCCGTGAAGCCCAGTCACCCAGAGGGACAAGTCCGAAGTGTGGACTTTCCACACACTGCTGCCTGCAGCGGACCCGCCAGTCATCAGTCAGGACACCAAGTTCCTAGGGTGACCATGACACTTTCTCAATGGTCTAGGATTCCAGACACCCCCCTGGAGGGGTGGGGTGCCATGGATAGGACAGCTTGGGCAGTGGTGGACTATCCACCTCCTCCCTCCTTTGGTTCTTATTGTGGAAGGAAGATTATAGAGGTGAAGAACCCCTTGTCATCATATCACATTACACATGACACCATTATCGACATGATTGATGACTATTAATGTTAACCTTCCTCACGTAGCTGAGGTACTGTTTTCTAGGTTTCTCCACTGTTACTCTTTACCCCCTTTTCTTTGTCCTCTTTGGAAGGCAGTCACACTGTGCAGCCACATTTTTTAAAAAAGGATTCCCCTCCCCTTTACGCAAGTTAATATGTGTCTACCTTGTACTTAGTGGTTTACCCTCCCTTCCCCACCCACCCCTGGTAATGGTCCAAGAATGTTTCTTTTTTTGTGAAACCCTTTTCTTGACGTTTTACAATGGTGGTCTCACACAATATTCGTCCTTTTATGATTGACTAACTTCTCTCAGCATAATAGGCTCTAAGTTCATCCATGGTATGTTCCCAAGTTCATCATTGTTTAACGTTTGTGCAGCACACACTTAAGGAGTGGGAGTTATGTTCCACACTTCCTTGAGGACAGTAGCTACATAAATCATTTGGAATTTTTCGGTAGGGAGATTTGTCTCTTCTCTCCCATTTATTTATTTATTCAATCTTTTGTTGTTTGTTTGTTTTAATCAGTAGGGACTTAAGGGTTGTTGTTGTTGTTATTTGTCAAGTCGGCCCCGACTCATAGCGACCCCTCCTTGGGTTTCCGAGGCAGGAGGCAGTATCACTATTCCTTCCGAGGAGTGGCTGGTGGGTTTGAACCGTCAGCCTTCTGGTTAGCACTGAAGGGCCTTAGGCACTATGCTACCAGAGTTCTCTTCTATTTGGAGTTAACACAATACCACTTAGTTTTGTTGCTCAGATTGTGCCACCTTTGGCCATTGGGAGCTTGCAGTTGGCTCCTTTGTCTCTTTGACATTAACCCCAGCATTGTGGGTTCCTGTTATTTGTTCTTTTTGAGGAGTTTCCTTACCCTCTGGCACTACAAAATGTATCAGGCTTACCTTGTGTATTCCTGGCTTTGGTCCTAAAATCAGTCATTTCTCTAAGGAGCCCTGGTGCCTTTTAGTGGAGAATAGTGTTAGAAATTAATTATTAAAGTATGATAATGATATAGTTACTAAAGTGTCTTTATCTTTTAGATATACATACTGATATATTTATAGTTTTAATGATAAGTCATATTTTCTTCAAAATAAAGTGGATATGGGGTATATGGGTTGGGGTATAGGTAAAACAAGATTGATCATGAGCTGGTAATTATTGAATTTGGGTGAAGGGAGGGATCCCTTTTGCTATTCCATTTTTTCATATGCTTGAAACAAACAAACAAAAACCCACTGCCATCGAGTCAACTCTGACTCATAGCGACCCCCACTGGGTTTCCAAGGCGGTAAATCTTTACAGAAATAGATTGCCCAGTCTTGCTTCCATGGAGTGGCTAGTGGGTTTGAACCACCAGCCTTCTGGTTAGCAGTCAGATGCCTTAGGTACTGTGCTACCAGAGCTCCATATGCTTGAAATGTACCAATGAAATATTTTTAAAAGAAGGAAACATTTGCTAGAGCCAACATTTGCCACACTGTATTAAATGACGTGTGAATATCAATGATAATTTATTTTTAACTGAGAGATGTACTGGAAATGACCATGTTTTTTAAAAAGTATTTTGCTTTTTGTTCTTTTACTTACTCATCCAATATCAGTATCTACTATGGAGGAGATATGAGGCTAGACCCTGGGAATATAAAAATTAATGAAACCGTATCAGCCCTGAAGTGCTCGTAGGGAAGAAACACAGCAATTCCTAACCATCAATCAGGCAGTACACTGGGGGGACAAGAGACTCGCAGGCCACATAAACCAAAGAGAGCCATGGAAGATAGGAGGCAAAGGACCTGGTAACCTCAGGGCTGGGGGGCAGTGGACAAAAAGGAACCAAGGAAGAGGGGTGAAGGTGTCACTGCCCCCCAGCCAAAGACCACCAGGAACACACATGCACTTGATTAACAGGAGTTTCTTGTTCTTTGAGGCAGGAGAATGCAAACCATGATGGACATGGGGTGTCTCAGGAAGAGGTGTTAGACAGGACTTCTAGAATCTAGGCTTTGGTTGGGTGATCTGGGGGGGGGTGTTCAACGACACCAGTGTTGCTCTGCCTTGGGTCCTGTGACGAAGTGGGGGTAATTCTGTGCCTGTCGTAATTAATCTTGCAACGCGTGAGGAGTGAAGTGAGGCTAAAGCTGTAGTTGGTAAAGAGGTTTGGGCAAGGTTCATGTTTTGTGTTTCAGACATGCTGATGGCGTGGTCTTGGTCTTGTCTGGGTCCACCATGGTCAGAGTGGCCTTGTGCCTCATGGCCAGAGTGGCCTTGTCTGGTGTTGGGTGTTCTGGGAAGTTGTTTATGTTTGGCAGGAGAACACCCAGGCTCAAATGTGAGCACCGAGGCCCAGCTGATAGTGCCAGGCAGCTCCCACATGGCAGGGTGGCTTGCTTCTCTCTTCTCAAGGGTGCTATAGACAAAGTAGGGACTAGAAACAGGTGGGTTGGTGAAGAGAATATGGGGAGACATGCTGATGGTGTGTATGAGATGCCTGTATGTGCAGACGTCAGTAGACAGTGGATATATAGGCTTAAAATCAGGGAGAAAATTCAGGAAGAAACGGTGGCAAGAGACTAGAATTTGGGCGTCTTCTGGTAGCATAGTGCCTAAGGCACTTGACTGCTAACCAGAAGGCTGGAGGTTCAAACCCACCAGCCACTCCTCGGAAGGAAGGTTGGGCAATATA
>NW_006922133.1:1386257-1386922 GCF_000298275.1 Orycteropus afer afer
AATATATCCTTTTACTTATGTCAAAGGCTGAATGATATGTTAAACTTTTTATATCTATTGAGTTTCTAATAAATTATCCATATGGTCTATCTGGTCTTGCTATTTTTTTGAGTCTGTTGACTGCTAACCAGAAGGCTGGCAGTTCAAACCCACCAGCCACTCTTTGGAAGGAAGATGGGCCAATCTACTTCTGTAATGATACCACCTCGGAAACCCAAGGAGGGGTCTCTTTGAGTCGGATCCGACTCCACAGCAGTGAGATGTAATTGCTCACAGACAAGTTCATGCCCTGTCTTCACTGTACTTGAACCTCTCATCAGTGTAATGACTCCTTCAGATGCATGGACTATTTTGTACCCATAATTCCACTGTGCCCGGATCACTATTGTCACCACATCTGTCATTTTGCTCACTTGCTGATCGATTTGCGTCCAGCCTTTTATTTCTAGTGGTTAAAAGAAATGACAAAGTAGGTAAAAGTGTGTAATTATTTTAAAAATCAATCCTTGAATCGTTTTAATATGGGACCTTATTTATCCATAGTGTATATATTCCGAATTGTTTGGTCCTCTGACATGCTTTTCTTTTCTGTGTTTGCTGTGTTCTGCCTCCTACACAATGTCAGTTGTGGATTTCCTTTTCCTTTGTATAGTGATTTGGACAGT
>NW_006922133.1:1387033-1387543 GCF_000298275.1 Orycteropus afer afer
ACTCCAATAGTGCCATTTCAGGCACTTTGGTAGGCTTGTGGGGAAGATATCTGGGGGTGAGTAGAGGCTGGGGTGTTAAATCAATGTTATTCAAACTTGTCTAATGGTGAGAATCCCTTGAGTACTTGTACAACACACAGATGACTAACCGGCCCCTTCCCTGGGACTTGGGGTTCTGGGAGCCTGGAAACAAGCAGTAATTATAGGGGGGTGCTTTTCATAATTCCCTGGTTTTTTAAATGAACAATCATGATAAAAGCAATACACTGTAGAAAAATTAGAAAGTAAAGGTGAAAAAATGAAGTGAGATATACCCAGAATCCTACCTACTCAGACATGACCACAATAAACAGGTTTGTATACAGCTCCCAAAAATCTTTTTGACATGTTAACATTTTCATCATATTTTTACGCAAATAACATGTGCTTTATACGTTTCTTTTTGCTGCTACTCAACATCTCTTTCCCTTCCCCCACTATTGTCATAAGCACAATAGGCCTCACATTATA
>NW_006922133.1:1388143-1391075 GCF_000298275.1 Orycteropus afer afer
CCCCATCTTCCTTCCGAGGAGTGGCTGGTGGGTTTGAACTGCCAGCCTTCTGGTTAGCAGTCAAATGCCTTAGGCACTAGGCTACCAGAGTTCCCAAATATCTTCCCATATGAATAAATTCCCCAAATAAAATTTTGACGGTCTGCTTAGTGTGGACCTTCTCAGGCTTTTTATGTGTATTTCCAAACTGTCCTTTGAATGTGTTGTACCAAATTTGGTTCCCGATGACTTGACTACCTAATTGTGAAAAGGGCATGGGATGGCACCCTCTTCTGACCTCCCTACCTTCATGAGGGGGAGAGAGAATCACCAGCAACAGCCCAAGGCTGATTACTATGAAGACAGACATACTGCCACCCTCCAACCTTTTCACCAATTCTGACACCAACTGTGGTAATTAGGTGTCAACTTGGCTGGGCCCAGTTTTGAGTGGCTGGGCAGCTGGATATAGTGATTCCCCATGATGAGACTGGTAATCGACTCCATGGTGGGATCTGCTCTGAGCCTCTGAGTAGCTGCCTTAGGGATACGGTCTGCTTCCAGTATATAAGGAGAAGCTTTGAGAAAGGTCTCTGAGCTTTTTGGCATGTTTGGATCCTGCATGTAGCCAAGTCTTTATTCATCAGCCTGCCATGTTATCTGCCAATCTTGGGACTCTTTCTGTACTTGAACTAGTGGCCTGCCATATTGCTTGATAATCTTGAGACTGTGACATTTTACCCATTGATCTTGGGTCTATCAGCCTCAGCAGCCAGCAGCTGCCTGAGTTAAGAGACACCTCCCGCTCCAACGTGGCGGGGAGACAAAAAACAAACTCACTGCCTTCGATTCTGACTCATAGCGACCCTCTTTGGGTTTCTGAGGCAATACATCTTTATGTAAGTACATTGCCCAGTCTTCCTTCTTCAGAGTGGCTGGTGGGTTTGAACCACCAGCCTTCTGGTTAGCAGTCAAATGCCTCAGGCACTATGGCATCAGAGCTCCAAGGCCAGGAACAAAAGTCAGAGCTGAAGCCCAAGGTTGAGGGGCCTTTACCCAGCCCCTAGAGCCTGGCACTTTGAACTCAGACTTCTAGCCTCCAAAACTGTAAGAGAATAAACTCCTATTGTTAAAGCCATCCCATTTGTGGTCTATTCCTGTCAGAGCAGCACTAGATGACCAAAACACCAACCGCCCCTCCCACAGCACTCACTACTTCTCCACTGGGTTTGATAATTCCTTGCAATGGCCACACAGAACTCACAGACAATACTCACAATTATAGGGTTTATTAGGGAAGTAACAGGTTACAATTCAGGTTCAGAAATACTCAGGATATAATTCTCCAGATCAGGACAGCCTTCCCTCAGCCATGCCTTTAGCTATGCTTCTCTTTGGCCCTTGGCCCTTTGGCCTTTGGCCTCCCGGCCTGACGACCTCTGCCCTGCTTTGGCAAGTGGTACAAAGCTCTTTTATCTTTGCACCTGGGTGCACCCCACACCACCAGCAAGCCTCCCGCCCAAGGGCTCTCAAGCTATCTCACTCCATGGGCCAGAGCCCGCCACTCTATCTCATGCCTCTTGATTCCGCTGTCTCTCTGTCCTCTATTTGTGCAGGGATCTCGGATCTAAGGATGCACTCCACTCCTGGCTGCTCTGTCTTGATGGTAGTGAGATCGCCTCCTCTGACTCTATGAGGGCTCCTTTTAAGCTTAGGGAGATGGCAAAACTGACCAATCCCCATATTAGGGTTCCATACACCTTACTTGCATGGCCACAGCCCCCAAGGGTGCCATGTACCTTATTTACATTATTAGCAAGCTATCCAATCCCCTTGGTGGGCCTCAAGCACCTCACATTTGTATAGTTCCATCCAGTCATCTGGTGGGAGTCACAAAGACCATAGCTAAGAAGAGCCATACCAAGTAATTCACTGCACCACAGATATTACTTTTGATCTGCCTAAGGCACCTGACTGCTAACCAGAAGACTGGTGGTTCAGCCACTCCTCAGAAGGAAGGTTGGGCAATCTACTGCCTCGGAAACCCAAGGAGGGGTACCTATGAGTCGGGTCCAACACGACAACAACCACACAATTTGATAAAGTCAAGGAATAACATACTTTTTTTCATTGTTACTTGTTTACTAGTTAAGTTGAACATTTTTCATGATTTTTAACAATTTTTCCTTCAGTATTTAGTATAGGATGAAGATGTTATTTTAACTGTTTGGGAAAAGATGGATTATTCAGTAAACAGTACAGGAAAAAATGGTTTACTTTGTGAGAGAAAAGATTTGGAATAAAGTAGACACCAGAAGTATTTACAACATCTTGAAAAGAAACACATAAATCTACCAGAAGAGATGTAACCTGTTAGCCCACTGCCATGGAGTTGATCTCAACTTACAGGTGTGTATTTATAGAAGTCTCACCCCTGCTCAGTGTCCGTGGTCCATCAGCATACATTTCCCTTCACTCCACCCCAGTCATCCTTCAGTCTTAGTTGAAACGATGCTTACTCAGGCAAGCTGTTCATGAACCTCCCCACCAAGTGAAAGCTACCTGGTGGATCTTTCATGGCTACTTCATCTCTGCTGTATTTTACACACTTATAAATAAATTGCCTAGTTATTTATAACTGTTTAATGCTGGCTTCACAGCTAGCTCCCTAGGTCAGAGATCTTGCTTATTGTTTACCTTTACATGCCAGGTGTTCTGGTTCCCTAGTGCCACTCTGACAAGAAATATACCACAAATGGGATGGCCTTAACAAGCAGAAGTTTATTCTTACAATTTGGAGGCTTTAAGTCCAAGTTCAAAGTGCCAGGCTCTAGGGGCTGGGTGAAAGCCCCTCAACCTTGAGGTCCAGCTCTGCCTCCTGCTCCCAGCCCACTGAAGCTAGAGGCTTTTCTTCACTCAAACAGCTGCTGGCTGCTGAGGCTGAGAAGCCCCA
>NW_006922133.1:1391472-1396043 GCF_000298275.1 Orycteropus afer afer
GGACTTTTTCTCCTATTCCCATTTCCTAGTTCTTTGACACTTGAGTTTCTTAAAACCACAATTCCCAGCGTTCCTTTATCAGGGTTCTTTGTGTTTCAGCTTCCGCCTGCAGTTATTATACCTGTGGGAGCTAGATGCATGACCCACACCCCCCACCTCCAAGAATAGCATTAGTTTTCTGCCTTCTTGGCTATGGTTTGTTGGGTGTTACTGTCCTTGAAAGGAGTCCTGGTGGCACAGTGGTTAATGCTCAGCTGCTTAACTGAGAGGTCGGTAGTTCAAACACACCCAGTGGCTCCATGGAAGAAAAGACCTAGTGATCCATTCACATAAATATTACAGTCGAGGACACCTATGGGGCACTCTGCTCTGTCATACAGGGTCATTATGAGTCAGAATCAACTTGATGACACACAACAACAAGTGTCTTGGAACTGACAAAACCTGAAGGAAAAAGCAAGAGGTGAAGCATGGCTAAGTCACAAATGACTATATTTTATGGAATCCGAAGATGCCGTGGATGGAAAACATACCCACAAGTCAGAAATGTTCACACATGGGAAATAAAATAGTATCTCATATTTGATAACATAGGTATTTGCTCAGCTCAGCTTCAAGGATGTTGTAGTTAGTAGAAATATATTCCAGATTCTAGCAAGAGCTTGCATACCTATATTACTTTTTATGGGTATCATGAGTTTTCACCATTTTCTATTTCTTACAGGAATTTCATGAGGAGCCAACAGAGGGTGATTTAGGGCTGCTAGCCAGATGTCATACTAAACCAGATGACTGGCTGGGAATTTTAATTTGTAATTATTTTCAGAGCCACACTGTTTCCCATGACTCACGTTCTTCCTATAGGTCCAATGCTTGACAATACATATATAAAGCACAGAAGTCAAATCAAGCAGAGAATAATCTAAAAGCCAAATGGCAATTTATATAATTAACTCTCACACTTGTGGATATGCTCAGGGTGCATTTGCTACTAAAAAGAAACTGAAATCGGATTCTGTCAGCAAAGTTATTAAGTCCCTACTATGTGCCAGGTGTCACTGCGACAATGGGGACAGCAGGAAACAAGCTAGTGAAACGTGTTTGCCATAGGGAGATTTCCTTATAGGGGGAGATGACAACCAGTATACAAATAAATATATGAGAGGAAGTGTACTATTACATTTCACCATATTTTTGAGGCGTGGTAATGTCTCCAACCACAAACAAATACTTCTTGCTCACAGAATAGGTAGGAGGCTATATAGCACGGCTGTGGCCTAGCTCCACATTTTTCTGTCCCAGAACCCATTCTGCAGAAGCAGCCCCTATTCAGGACACACCATTCTCAGAGCAGAGGGAAATGGATCCATGAGAGATGAACTGCGCATGTACAGAGCTGCTTCTCAGAGGCGGTGCTCTTCAGGTCTACTCACATCCCACTGCTCGAAGCAGGTTTCAGGGCCCAGTGAAACGATGGGGTGGGCAACATTTTGCCTTCAAGGAGAATTGTAAGTCCCAAGCCATGGACGGGATGTGGACCCTTTTACAAGAGAAGGGAAGAGCTGATGATTGGCAGCAATAATATAACCATCCACAAATTTAAGGGCTATGAGGAAGCTAAAGCAGGGAAGGAGGGTAAGGGGAGTTGATGTGAGTGTAATGGGGATGGGGGGGGAGGGTATAACAGGGAAACTGATAAAGTGAAAGGAGCC
The DNA here is from genome assembly GCF_000298275.1 of Orycteropus afer afer. Taxonomy (NCBI): domain Eukaryota; kingdom Metazoa; phylum Chordata; class Mammalia; order Tubulidentata; family Orycteropodidae; genus Orycteropus; species Orycteropus afer. Next base: position 1,393,185 of record NW_006922133.1, read on the forward strand.
GTTAATGTTTTAAGTTTTGCTATTAGGATCATGATGTATGGTTGAGACTGCTAGCTATTTACCAAAGATTCACTTCTTTGTTTTCCTGGGCACACAGATTTTCTTCCCAGTTAGCATTTCAGTTAGATGTGGCCATGTTACTGAGTTCCAGTCAATGGAATGGGAACAGAAGCAATGTGTGCCTTGTCCTCTCCCACAAGGCCCTAGGGGACGTGGGGCGACAATATGAAAGGAGCCTGGGTCCCAGAATCACCATCTACTTTAGATTGTGAGCAAGAAATAAGCTTTTATTACATTTGAGACTGTTAGTTTCTGCAGCCAAGTGTATTATAATATGTTTCTTCCGGGGGCGGTGGGAGGAGCACCTTACCTGGCAGGTACTTTATTTGAAGCAGCATAACAAGAAGAACAATATTTACCTGTGTTTTATTGACTATGTAAAGGCATTTGACTGTGTGGACCTTAACAAATTATAGGTAATATTGTGAAGAATGGGAATTCCAGGACACTTAATTGTGCTCATGTGGAACCTGTACATAGACAAGAGGCAGTTGTTTGCATAGAACAAGGGGATACTGTGTGGTTTAAAAAATCAGAAAAGGTGTGCATCAAGGTTGTATCTTTCATACTTATTCAATTTGTATGCTGAGCAAATAATTCAAGAAGCTGGACTATAGGAAGAACACAGCATCAGGACTGGAGGAAAACTCATTAACAAGCTGTGACAAGCAGAGGACACAACATTGTTTACTGAAAGTGAAGAGGACTTGAAGCACTTACTGATGAAGAGTAAAGACTACAGCCCTCAGTATGGATTACACCTCAACATAAACAAAAACACAACTGAACCAATAAACAACGTCATGATAAATGGGTAAGATTTACGTTGTCAGGGATTTCATTTACTTGGATCTACAATCAACACTCATGGAAGCAGCAGTCAAGAACTCAAATGATGTATTGCATTGGGCAAATATGCTGCAAAGAACCTCTTTCAAGTGTTGAAAAGCAAAAATGTCACTTTGAGGACTAACGTGCACCTGACCAAAGTCATGGTATGTTCAGTAGCCTCATATGCATGTGAAACATGGACAATTAGTAAGGAAGACTGAAGAAGAATTGAATTATTATAGTGCTGGTGAAGAATACTTACTATACCATGGACTTCCAGAAGAACAAACAACTCTGTCTTAGAAGTACAGCCAGAATGCTCTTTAGGAGCGAGGATGGCGAGACTTTGTCTCATGTCGTTTGGACATGTCATCAGGAGGGACCAGTCCCTGGAGGACATCATGCTTTGTAACGTGGAGGGTCAGTAAAAAAAGAAGATCCTCAACGAGACAGAGTGATGCAGTGGCTGCAACAATGGGCTCAAACACAGCAACGATGTGAGGACGGCACAGGACCGGGCAGTGTTTCATTCTGTTGTACACAGGGCCACTGTGAGTTGGAGCCAACTCGACAGCACCTAACAACAGTAAGAGGAAAACTCAGGAGGCTGGTGGTGGAGGGTAGTGGTAGTTGGTGAGGAAATTGCTCAGAAGTCCTAATTCCAAAACCCTGTCTACCTTATCATGTAACAGTGATGCCAAGTTCTAAGAAGTGTCAAAGGCAAATTAGGGCACTTAAAGAAAAGGCCATGCTCTTAGAAAGTGTGTAAACAATCAAGATCCAAAACAGGTATTTTATAATATATGAAAACCCACCTGGTAGTGACATCATCTCTGGTTTTGTTGACTTAAGCAGACTCTCCTGAAAGGGAGAGGCTTTTGGACATAGGGAGGAAGTACTTAAGGGCCTTTTTCAGATACATGAAAGAGGAATACATATGGGGGAAAAGAACAGAAAAGGATGCCTATTTGTCTGAAATGTGAATAAAACTAGGGCAATAACCAGAACAACCAAGTTAAGAGTGCTAGCAACTTTTAAACAATCAGGCCTTGTACTTAGAGGAATTCACCAAAAGGCTCAAGACAGAGGCGCTTTTGGGAGGTGAGTATGGAGTGCTGGTGGTGATGAGAGTCTTCCTTTCTGATAATCTTTCCAGAAAAGCAACCACAGATTATGCATGAACTGGACAGTTTTAGAAACATCTATTATTTTTATTTAAAGCGTGGCAGACATCCCACACTGTGCAATTTTATTCTAGGATGTTTCTTCTATGTGTCTTTCAATTAGGAGTATTTACTGGCAAAGTAATACGTTTTTGCCTTATACCATACAGTTTTACATGTATTACTACAAGCTCGTTTTCTATTTTAACCACCTCAGGAAGAGCAGGTGTATCTCAGTGCTAAGTGGCTTAACTGTTTTTGGCCAACAGTAAGGAACTTCATGGGAGGTATCTAAGTATTTATCATTAATTGACTGAAATTTGGAAGGAGCAGGGAGGTAGAGTAAGGAGAAATGTACACCCTACATTCCCAGCATGAGACTCCAGAAAGGCGTCTCAGCAACTCGAACACACTCAGTACGCTGCAGATAATGACTTGCTATGGCTTTTCTGGCCATGGTCTTTGTGACTCCCACAAGCTTACTGGGTGGAACCATGCAAATAAGGTGTATGGAGCTCTAATGTTGGAATTGGTTACTCTTGTCTTTCTGCTTGGCTTAAAATGAGCCCTCTTAAAAATAAATAAATAAATACAAATCAAACATTACCAATAAAAATTTAGCACCCAAATAGAGAGATCGATCTTGTAAGTATCAAACATGCACTAGATTTGAAGGCTTAGCACAGTATAATAAAAATGATGTACAGGGAGGCGGGGCAAGATGGCGGACTAGGCAGAAGGATTGCACAGACCCTCTTCAACAAAGAAAAGGGAAACCAATTAACACAGACACAGAAGATAATCT
>NW_006922133.1:1402951-1420646 GCF_000298275.1 Orycteropus afer afer
AGTATATGTGAACTGCTGTATGAAAAGTGAATTTACTCTGTAAATCTTCACCCAAATCCTAATAAAAAAAAAAAAATGATGTACAGTATCTCATTAATATGATGGTATGTTGGAATCATATTTTTAGCATATTTTAGTATAAAAAGCAATGAAATGTTATTAAAATTAAAAAAAAAATGAGCCCTCTTAGAGGGAGAAGGGGGGATCTCACTGCCATCAAGAGAGAAGAGCTGGAGTTGGAGTGGAGCATGTCCTTGGATCCAAGATCTTCGCACTAGACCTCCTTGGCAGACATGCCTTGGCAGAAACACCAAGAGGCACCAACAGAGCAGTGGGATCACATGGCCCACAGAGCAAGAAAGCTGAGTGCTTTTAGACAGAAGACTTGCTGGCAGAGTGGGGTGCACGTAGGTGTACCTATCTGCAGAACTAAAGAGCTTTATTAATAACACTTGCCTGAGCCGGGCAGAGAGTAGGGGAGAGGCCAGGACCAGAGAAGCATGCCTAAGGGCATAGCAGAGAGTGTCCTGAATTACATTCTGAGGGTGTTTCTGAACCTGAAATGTACCCTGTTACTTCCCTAATAAGCCCCATAATCGTGAGTATTGTCTGAGTTCTGTGTGGCCACTGCAACACATTATCAAACTCAGCAGAGCAGCAGAGAGTGCCATGAGATGGATGGCTGGTGTCAGAGTTAGTAAAAAGGCTGGAGGCAGTAGCATTTCTGGCCTCATAGGAATAAGCCTTGGGCTGCTGATGGTGACTTTGTTTCCCCTTTGTGAAGTTGGAGGAGATGAGAAGATGCGGCCTCCAAGTCCTTTTTGCATTCAGCCAATTTTAAGTACCTTTCCCTTATGTAGTTTGAAAATGTAGCACCTTTCTTCCCAATTACCTTGTGAAAACCAAAACCAAACCCACTGCTGTCTAGTAGATTCCAACACATAGCAACACTGTAGGACAAGTAAAAGTACCTCATAGGGTCACCGATCTTTACCTAAGCAGAGTGCCTCATCTTTCTCCCATGGAGTGGCTGGTGGGTTTGAACAACTGACCTGTAGGCTGGGTGAGTACTTTAACCACTATGCCACTACTAAAAAAATAAAAACCCAAACTCACTGCCACTAAGTCAGTTCTGACTCATAGCAAGTCCAGTTGGGCTTGCAAGGATGTAAACCTTTACAGAGACCGCATCTTACTTCTGCAGAGCAGTTGTGGGTTGAACTAATGACCTTTTGGTTAACAGCCAAATGCCTTAACCACAGTGCCATCAGGGCTCCTTAATTACCTTGTCACTAGTCACAATACTTCATTTTAAGTTTCTGATATTACAGAAGGGCATGTCATTGTTGTGCTTACAGAGGGGAGGCTTTGTGTGTGTGTGTGTGTGTGTGATTTGGATGAAAGTTTACAGAGAAAATTCACTTTCCATACAGCAGTTCACACACACAGTGTCTCATGACATTGACTACAATTTACCCCAATGCAACAGCTGCCCTCCCACCTCCTCCCGATAGTTACCTCTTCCCTGTGTCCATCCCTCCGTGCACTGCTGCCCCCTAAGCTGTCTTCCTGTGCATAAACAGCTCTTCTTTCTCCCATGATTGTTTTCTCCAAGGAGTGTATCTACCTCAGGTACAAGTTCAACTCATATGCCTGTCTTTTGTTTGGCTGGAAGCCACAGGTGTGGGTTCAATTCCAGACATGAAGGGCAGGTAGGGGCCATAGTCTCAGTGGTTCTACCAGGCTCTATCAGAGCAGCAAACCTGATCCCCCCTTTTTATTTCCAAATGATTTTTAGTTTTGTTCCACATTGTTCTCTCTATATATCCAGGATCTCTTCCATAGATCCCCCTCTGAATGGTTGACAGTGGTAGCTGGGCACCATCTAGTTTTTCTGGTCTCATAGTCGTATAGGCTGCAGGTTGCATGGTGTACCAGTTGCTAGGACTAATTGTTTCCATGAATCTTTGGTTTTCTTCATTCTTCTTTGCTCTGGACAAGGAGTGACCCATTGTTGCATCTAGATGGCTGCTTACAAACTTTTGAGATCCCAGTTGCTACTCGCCAAAGTAGGAGGTGAAACAATGTTTTGTGTAGTGTGTTATGCCAATTGAGCTTGATGTCCCCTGTGACTATGGTCCCGAGCCCACAGGTTCAACTGCTCTCTCCCTCTGGGTAGCTGGCTGTGACCAAGCAGTGACTACAACCTTGTCCCTTGTTAGTTCTACTGTACCCCTGGGAATTCTTACAGAACATACAGATAGACTTGTAGAACCATTGTCTGCCAACCCTATACATGGTCTTGGGTACACTCCCTGCTGTATAGACATACCTGATAGTTCAGGGAGAGGCTTGTTTTTAAGCATTTTTTAAATTGTGATTTGGGTGAAAGTTTACAGAGCAAATAATTCACTTTCCATACAGTAGTTCACATACACTTTGCCTCATGACATTGACTACTATTTACCCCAATTCAACAGCTCCCCTCCCACTTCCTCCCGGTAGTTACCTCTTCCCTGTGTCCATCCCTCCATGCACTCCTGCCCCTCAGCTGTCTCCCTGTGCATAAACAGTCCTTCTTTCTCCCATGATTATTCTCTCCAAGGAGTGTATCTATCTCAGGTAAATGTTCAACTCATATGCCTGTCTTCTGTTAAACATCTTTTTTTAATTGTTGTGAAAATACACATAATATACGCCATGTCTAAAATTTCTAAATGTGTAATTCAAAGACACTGATTACATTCTTCAAGTTGTGAAACTATTCTCATTATCCTTTTTCAAATTATTCCACCACAATTAACAGAAACTCAACTCCCTCTAAGTAAAAATTACTCCTTTTCACGCTTGTTGTTGCTATATGCTATCGAGTTGGACCCGACTCATAGGACTCAGAGTGACCCCTCCTTGGGTTTCCAAGACAGTATCACTACAGAAGTACATTGCCCAATCTTCCTTCCAAGGAGTGGCTGGTAGGTTTGAACCGCCAGCCTTCTGGTTAGCAGTCAAGTACCTTAGGCACTATGCTACCAGAGCTCCTATTTCACCCTTAGTGGCCACTAATATTTTTTGCTCTGTATATATTTTAGGACCTCTGGTGGTGTAGTGCCTAAGGCACTTGACTGCTAACCATAAAGCTGGTGGTTCAAACCCACCAGCCACTCCTCGGAAAGATTGGGCAATGTACTTCTGTAGTGATACTGACTTGGAAACCCAAAGAGAGGTCACTATTAGTCGGATTCTACTTGATGGCATTGAGTTTGGTTTATGTATTCGTTTATTTCTTGTGAGATCCTACAATATCTTTCCTTTTGTGTCTGGCTTATTTCACTCAGCATAATGCTTTCAAGGTTCATGCATGTCACAGAAGGTATCAGTATTCCATTTTTCTTCATGGCTGAATATTTTATTGTATGGATACACTATGTTTTATTTATCACATCATCTGTTGTTTCTACATTCTGGCTATTATGAAAAGTATGCAATGAGCGCTGGTGTACAGGTTTCTGTTTGTGTCCTTGCTTTCACTTTGGGGTATATACCTACGACTGTGATTGCTAGGTCATATGGTAGTTATATGTTCAATTTTGTGAGGAACCATCCATTCCACAGTGGCTTTATTACCACTTTACACTCCCATGATCAATGGATGAGGATGCTTCCAGTTTCTTCATAACCTCGCTAACACCTGTTGTTTTCCATTTTTTTTTTTTTTTTATCACGGCCATTTCTAATGGGAGTTAGGTGATATCTCATTGTGGTTTTCATATGCATCTCCCTAATGGGTAATGACATTGGGCATCTTTTCATGTGCTTGCTGGCCATCTGAATATCCTATTTTGTGGGGAAGCCTGTTTTCAAAAGTTTGGGAAATCCTACTCTAAAAAATCTACTCTAAGACATTCCAAGTATTTGTAATCACACAGATGAAAGACTAAATAAAGCAAATGCTAGGTGTACCCAGAGGGTTTTAGAGTTCAAGTTGCAGAAATCTGCTAACTATGGAAGGTCATACTGAGAGGCAAAAGTAGAGGAAAGAACATTTTGAAAAGGCTTAAAAGTTGCCAGGAAGGCTACATGGCATGATACTCTCTGGATTAAAACTTTACAAACCAGCCAGGAAAAGAAAAAAGTCGCTGAATCACTCAAGGCTTAGACAGCAAACACCTGTAGTTCCAGCAGGTTGAGAGCCTTAGTTGGGCTTTCATTGTTTCCAATGAACTACAGGACACCTTGCTGAGAAAGAGCAGCTAAGTTTCTGGGTTCCAAGGCATGGAGCAGAGGTCAAGTGGGATGGAGAGGAGATCTGATCATTAGACTCTGAATTCCTAAATGTACTCTTACCAGGTAACCTTAGAAATCTGAAGGCAGAGTGGTAGTAACAGGTCTATGAGGAATGTGGCTTCTGGCCCCTAATGGTAAAAGCAGCCAGAGTTGCCAGCCAGACAATATGAACTCAAATGGTACAAGATATCTGGGGGAGCACTAGCATTTTTAGTGGCACCATGGTTAAGCGCTTGGCTGGTGTGGTAGTTCAGTTTGTGTGTCAACTTGGCTGGGCCTGCCTGAGTGGCTAGGCAGCTGGATGTATTCCCCATGATGAGACTGGTGATCAACTCCATGGTGGAATCTACTGTGAGCAGCTGAGTAGCTGCCTTAGGGATGTGGTCTGCTTCCTGTATATAAGGAGAAACCTTGGGGAACAGTCTCAAGCTTATGGCACGTTTGAACCCTGCCTGTAGCCATGTCATTGTTCAGCAGCCTGCCATGCTCTGCTGACCTTGGGACTTTCAATGGACTTGAATTAATGGCCTGCCGTGTGGTTTGGTAACATTGAGACTGTGCCATTTTATTTGTCGATCTTGGGCTTGTTAGTCTCAGTAGCCAGTAGCTGCCTGAGTAAAGAGATGCCTCTAGTTTCAGTGGGCTGGAGGCAAGAGGCAGAGCTGAAGCCCAAGGTCAAGGGGCTTTCACAGGGCCCCTAGAGCCTAGCACTTTGAACTCGGACTTCTAGCCTCCCAAACTGTAAGAGAATAAACTGTTCAAGCTATCCCATTGGTGGTATACTCCTGTCACAGTGGCACTAGGTAACCAGAACAGCTGGTAACTGAAAGGTTGGTTGTTGAAACCCATCTAGGAGTTCCACAAGTAAAAGACCTCGTGATAAAATCCTATAAAGATTATGGCCTAGAAAACCCTATGGGTCAGTTCTACGTTGTCATAAGGGGTTACTACGAGTTGATGACACACAATTGATGTTTTCTAGCATGAACAATTGGTAACAATGTAAGGAACAAAAGTTTTAAGCACAGATAAAAGCTCATGGATTTAACATCTTACTGGTCCCCTGGGCTCTCATTTAAGTTCCCTAAAAAAAAATAAGCTCTTTGCTCCTAGAAATTTATTTACTAGTAGAATGAGGTCAAAATTTAAAACTTAATTATTAAAACTACAAACTTACTAGAGTTGTTTTCAACTGTACCATATTCATATATTAATGCAATGCAATAAAATCAAGTGAAATCAAATCTGAGGCTTTACCATTAATAATTAGGTTATTTAACTTTATTGTAATTTAAAATCTGAAAACGGCAAAACATTATTTATAGAAACACCTGAGGAATGTTTAACTGGGCACAGCATTTTCACACAATCTAAAGAAAGACCAAGTTTAAGTTAGAATCTTGTCCTATAAAACATAACGAGTAACATAGATGGAACCACCCTTTAAACCACATATACCTAGTAAATAGTTGCATTCACATATAAAGTACATTTGGTTTTCTTTGGGGGGGAAAAAAAAGTACATTTTTACCCCGGGTGTACTTTTATTGGCATTTACAACAAATGGCTAATACTATTAGCACTGATTCTCATAGCTTATGAATATTATATCGAAAGTTATACAAACTAATAACAAACATATAGCACCATCTCCCCTTGAAAGTTCTAACTTTTAAAAAAAGCCCCAAATGACAAGTCAGAACTAATGCATCTTCCAAAATTTAGCATAATAAATGGCTCAGAACTAATCAAATGAACTAGAAACATTGCATAGGACAGAGAACTTCCCTGTATGGAAACCAATCTACTGATTGTTTCTTATGCCCTGAAGAGTAAGCTGAGAGGTACTAGTAATAGCAAATGATGCACATATTTTTTTACAGAATAAAAGCATCTAACTATATACATAGTCCATCATTACCTCTGTGGCAGTGCAAAGTGCCATTTTAAATTCAAAAAGAAAAGACTTACTTGTATGTATACTACAGGTATAGAATAAAATATAAATATGATACAGTATCATGAGGGATAAACACATACATTAAAATATATATCTTTTAAAACTCAAACACAGGAATTTTCATATAGAGATGTGCGCAATGAATGACTAGTTAAATGTCCAAGCTTAGCCAAAATATGAAGTCTTAAAATAATAGGTATTTCAGTAAAAAAATTTAATTCAGACTCCATCCAAACCTGTATAAATATTTCCTGCATAAAATGACTATTTTGTCTATAATTTATCAAAAAACAGATAAGAACACTTTATGAAAGCTTATAAGCTTACTTTTTTTCTTTAAATATGAACAAATATAACATACAGAGATAGAACAACAGAAAGGGAAATCATTTATATGGCTATTCCCTTTCTGGAAACTGGTAGAACATGGACAGAGCATTGCATCACCAGCTCGATAAAATATTTGAGAAAGAGATGATACCTACAGTCGCACCTTTAAATTCTCTTCTAAGAAAAGATTCTCATGGGTTTAATTATAAAATCTTCAGTCCCTGATATTTTCCCTTTTGGAATTTAGCTGTTTTGGTTCTACATATAAAAATTAACCAAAATTAAAGGTTTTCCTCTGTTTCCTAAATGAAATATATTTGCAAACTTTACAATTAAAAATATAGGAAGATACACAGAATGAATCCACAACTTGAATATGTTAATTCTAACACATTAAATAATTTTTAGGAAAGAAGATCGGACTGTAATGTACTGCTGTAATTCTGAATATAACATCTTTTTTAGAGGAACTTTCAACAAAACAAAAACTGCTAGGGGTAGAGAAATACTTTTAAATTACAAATTTATCATATCAATACACCTGAGAATTATGTCTAATCTAAAGTTACACAAACATATTTTTCCTCAATTGTATTTTCCTTCTTTAAGTTTTTCAATGTAGTGACAGAGCTTTAATGCTGGCCCCAGCTTCAGCCCCATGTATTTCATTATCACATCACTCTTCAGGAGCAACAGAGCCTTCCCATCAATTTCCTGCCAAGAGAAGAAAATCATATTAATTCATACTAATTCCATATTCTGGCCAAGTTATTTTTATGTCAAGAATATGTAAAGCAAACAAGAGCAGCTGTACATTCCTGATGTATATTCTCTGAATATGCATCTATTTAATAAAAACTATTAAAAATATAACTTATACAGGGAAACACTTGATAATTTCAAATTTTAAGAAAAGGGAAATTTAACATAGTATCTTCAAAAGTGTCCTGTGTGTCAAACTATCTTATTTTAAATACTGTGTCTTGAAGAAAATACCACATATCAATGAGAAAAATGAACAGTAGAAATTAATTCCTGACATTCATTAACTTTCTTAAAAGAGAATGCGTGTTTGCCAACACCAATGCAAACTGTCAATGTGCTATACAGTGTTGTCTTTATGTTGAAAGCTCATCACTTAGTTGTCTGAAGCTAATTAGATGCTAAAATTAATTTCTGATTTTCTTACCAAATTGAAAAGGGTCTATCAGATATTTGACCACTAATTTAATTCATTAGAGAACAGTATAGAAGTACTACTTGATAGTTACAAGGCTTTCTCCTAAAACTCTTTATTATCTTAATTGACCAATTTATCCTAAAGCATTTGATATTCACTAGTTTTAGGTTAAAAATTAAATTGCATTTAATCATATATTACTGTCTGGAAAGACTTGAAATCCATTACATTACTACCTTTGTCAAGTCAGACTAAGAAACTGGAACATACAAAATTTTGGCCTATGGTGTTACTTTGAAAAATGGTCCAGTAACAGGAGGGTATCAGCATCACAAACCCTCAGTAGGTTAAAGAGAATCGAGCCAAATAGAATCAGTGGCTGAATTTATTGGGCATCATAACCAGGGTATCCAATTACAGATTGTGGTCACTCCCTCCCACTCACAAGCACTGGGGCTGACCAGGAAAGTGGGGACAGGATGCTTCTATCTGTCATCACAAAGGGGTTAGTGGCAACCCTGAGAGAAGTGATGATTAAATCATCTGGCCAAAAGAACCTTCTACACAGATGGGAAAAGCAGTTGATAAAGTTTTCCCATCACCCACACATCAGTACAACTGAAGAGCCTGTACAGGTCATTCAAAGGCATTACACCAAGAAAACCCCAACAGAAAGATACATTACATGCTGCCTGAAGAGGTCCGCCAGGGAGGCTGATGTCCGAGGATCTGTTTGTCTCATAAACTGTATCACTTCTTCCACAGACCAGCTTGAAGGGTCCTTAAAGTAGCTTTGTTTCAGGGCACTGGGGTCAGGTCCAACTGTATAATTTATAACTTCAATGGGGGAAAAATGACAAATCTTACTTGACCTGATCATTAACCTTCAGTTTAATAACTTAGCGAGGACCCCAAACTCCAAGTGTAAAATGTAATGACAGCCTATTAAAGGTGGCCTACAGAGGCTACCCAAGAGCTTACCATCTGACCTTTCCCTAGAAAAACAACTGCAGAAGTTACCTTAAGGCTTCAATGAAGATCATAAAACACACAGAGCAATCCAAAGTCTCTTTGGCCACAGGCAAAGACAGCAAAAAGTCTGTTGCTTGGGTTAAGTTCGGTTAGTTTAATCTAACTAATTACTCTCTTACTTCAATTATTTCCATGAATTTTTCACAATCAAAATCTTTCTCTCTGTCTAGATTAGGTGCACTTGACTAACTACATACATTGGGAATTCCCCCAAATTTCCCGTTTTATGATTGCTTAAATATTTTTATTCTAATGTATGATTTTCAATAGCTCTATTATTTTAAAGAACCAAATGTCTATCGTGTATTGAATATCGATGTTTTTAGCATCATTTTACTCTTGGAATTCCTGTCTCTCAAGGCCTAAAATTTTGATGAAAACTAGATTATTTTCTGCTTAAAGACAAAATTCACCTTGACATTTTATTAGTACCTCTTTCAAAGCTTAATTGCACAGTAATAGGTATTTTGATTGAAGGTTTACAGTTAGTGAACATATATTTTAAAAAAGAAATAACCAAGACAAACAATTTGTTTATATTTATAGAAGTTGTAGCTGTGCTATTCACGAACTTGTGCTGAAATTTGTGTCCTGACAAATATCCATTTATTCAACTAAACACTCAACTCCTAGAAGTTAGTGATAACTGAAGTGGTTTTTGTAATCACCTAGACTTGCTTCTCTAACCAAAGATCAACAACACAAATTTAGTCCTTTTTTATGGTATGAATTATCCAATGGGTTACCCTTTCTTCCCTATCATCTGATTTCTGGTCATTTCAGAAGCATTTTAAGTATTTATCCAGGAAAAGTGCAAAGAAAATTAGAAGATTTAAAAACAAACTAATAAACAAAAAGCCAGCTCACATCATAATGTTGATATGAAATAAAAACACTTTACTGAAATACAACTGCCCTTCCACTTGTCAGAGATAAAATGTTGGTCACATCTACTGAGAAATCCTGCTGGGCTGTATCAACCCAAATAAAAACAATGCTGGTACAGACCCAGCCATGCCTATGGCATTCTGACAATCTAGACAGAAACGTCACCTCCTTTAAGTCATCACACACTCAATTTAATGTTAAAAATTTGGCGGCAATGCTAATTCTACCTCTAAATTAACTTACATTTATTTCATCAGAATCTGGTATCGTTCGTTATGCCTTGAATGACATATGTATCTAATTCTACTGACTACTGCAGAGAAACCTTAAGTAAAGATAGGGTTTCTGATGTAAAACTGTAATTTTATATTAAAAATAAAGTAACTACAAGGTTTTCTAGTTTTAGTCTATTATGGAAAAGTAATTTACTTGGGCTCATAGTTCAAAATAATCAGAGAAGGTTGCAAACATAACATTACTGTTACTCAAATAATTACAAGAAGCAAATCTATGATGTGAAAAATAATCAAAGTCCAGTCATACTTTTTACTGAATGGCTTTTTCACTGGGATATCAATTAAGTATTTCTGAAATAAATAAAATGAAAGTGATTTTAACCCCAACAATGTTACTGGAATTCTTTCCTACAATAAAGACCAATAATTTTGTCATTAAAATTTTGAGGCAGGGCAGGAGGTGGGGCAGAGGCATGAGCATCAGTGGCTAGCACGGTTGGACTCAGCTTTAAGTCACAGTTCCAGTATCTTAAATTTCTCACTGAAAATGTTTACCAGCAGCTACATCTCAAGGAACTATTGTAAAGATTTAATATATGAGGCTATATAAAATATCGTGTCTGGCATATATTGTATGATGATGATGGTGGAGGTGATAGTGGTGAAATAACATTTTTAATAGCCTTTCTGCTCTTAGGAAGACCAGAACCTAACCTTTTCAAGCCCAAATACAGGCTACTTTGGCATGATAGTGTTAGGCACAGATTTGGAATGGTAACTTTATCATTACTAGTAACCTTTTAGAGCCTTTCACTGAGAAGGCCTGCCCTCAACAGCTCATAAACCAAAAAACAAACTCACTGCCATCAAGTCAATTCCAACTGACAGGAACCTCCACTGGGTTTCCAAGGCTGCAAATCTTTAAAGAAGAGGACTGTCTCATCTTCCATGGAAGCAGCTGGTGGGTTCGAGCCATCGACCTTTTTGGGTTGTAGTCAAATGCCTTAACCACTACACCACCAGAGCTCCTTTCAACAGCTCATACTTTGTGAAAATTAAACTCAGTGTATAGTATCCCTTTGTGGAATAAACATCTATCTTCCGAGTTTCTGCAAAGAACATTACTCTAAAAGTAGCAATAATCTCCATGGGACGCAGGGGATAGAGTGACAAAATTAAATGTGTCACAGTGTATGGGGTGTGATTGCCTATAGATAATATCCATGATGAAAGACAAAGGAGTCACTTGGTTCCCACTTCTTTACTCCACTTTGCCTAGATGTCTGTTTAGAGATAAAGGACAAAACATGTATCCCCCCACGGCCACCTCCTTGCCACCAAATCCTTAAAAGGGCATGAGATAGATGGTAGCTGTCTAACCCACTGCCGTCAAGTTGATTCTGATTCATAGTGACCCCCGTTGTGTTTCGGAGGTGGTAAATCTTTATAAAAGTAGATTGCCCAGTCTTCTTTCTGCGGAGTAGCTGGTGGATTTGAACTGCCAGCCTTCTGGTTAGCAGCCAAAAGCTTTGGGCACTGCACAACCAGAGCTTCTTGGTAGCCGTCTAAGTGTGTAGAAGACTATTCTGGCATCTGAAAAATGGCAACAGGATGCTCCCCTGTCTACACATGCCACATCTCCCTGGTTAGTCTGAGGGAATGACTGAGGAAAGGGAGATGTGGAAGTGGTGGCTGCAGCAACAGGACATGAGAGGTAGGATCTGGGAGCCACACACAGAGTGAGGTCAGGAAAGGTCTCAAGAGAAACAACACAGTACCAGAAAGAAGGAAAGGGGGTGTGTCTTTCCAGCCCTCAGAGTCATGGGAAGTTTGTGAGTCCAGACAGTATCCAAGTCAATGATAAATTACAACTAATGGAGAACCACGGATCCGAGAAGTCTCTATAGAGACAGTCAATGATCTAGACCCCAAAAGACAGTTTTGTAGCTACCATGAGGATTGCCTCATCCATAATCAGTTGCTCTAGACAGTGAATGGGAGAACTCTGCTTCCCTCCCCAGTTTTGGCACTTTCTCCAAGGTGATATTCTCTCAGCAGATGTTGTTGGACATGGAAACCTCAAGGGGACAGACAACAATAGCTGAGACTCACTATTTTTTAATATACCTTCACTTTTCCTCTGCATTTGCATCCTGTTAACTTCATGGTGACTGCTCTTGGCAAATAATTTGCTCCCAACTAATGCTGAGCTTGAGGTGCCTGGCACAGGGTGAATAAAACTGCGGGAGTTTGAGGTATGAATGTTTACAAGATTTCTGCAGACAGGGTTCAGAGAGTGTGCTGAGTTTAGTGAAGAGTTGTTTTCTTCGGGCAGCTTTTCTTCTTTGGGCTTGCCATTTTCTTCAGGAGGCAACCATTCCTCTATAGGTAAAAAGACAAGGGTGGTTCTCTTCAATAGACTCACAGGGCAAACACTATTAAAAAGTAGAAAATGTCCTAATTCCCCACAATGGTTCACTTAACTCACATTCTATGTAATCAAAAACTCTAAAAACTTCTAATAAAAAGTACATGGTCATTCCCTCCTTGGCATTTATAGTACTGGGCACTGTCCTGAAGTCCAAAATGATTCTCTGACCTCACCTGTATTTCTCATGCCAAACTATCCTATGCCAGTCTTGAGCCCAAGGCTGTGAACACCCAACTAAAGGATTCATTTTTAGGAATCCAGTTCTTCACAACTATTGGTTATAATGACCACACACTTGGTTTCTAACATCTGGTTACTACTTGCACAGTTATACATTCACTGGATAAAGGTGCTAGTTTTTTTTTTTTTTTTTCTGTCTAAGGAGAAATGACAGCTGTGCACTTCTGAAGGGAAAAAAGTGCTCAACAAGGCTGCCGAAGTGGCCGAACTGATTTGGGGAAATCACCTCCCTACCCCCAACACCACCATCCCAGAGCACAGGAGGGTGGTGGTAGAGTGACTTTTCTTCCCAATAACTGGGACATGTAAATGCTACTTACCTTTAGAGGCAAGCACCATTGTCTTGGGGATCTTAGAGAGAGGAGCAGGATAAGGTAGAGGTTGCTGAGAAGATCGTTTGGTGCTTTTCTTCCCTGATAAGCCTTCTGTTTCTATTTTCAAAAAATAAAGGTGTCTGTTATTCTAATTAATACATTTGAATATTTTCATGTGTCATCAGCATAAAGCATTGTCTCTAAGCCACTTAGCTACTATAACTTTATCCTCAATTTGCCAATTATTTGATTGTTCACAAATAACATGCCTATTTTAAAGTTTTTTTAAAATTTATTGTGGTGAAAATATATCTGGCAAGGAAATGGAGACAAGGGAATAGATAGCAGACCTCAGTAAAGTACAGAAGAAAGGATTTATGGGGAAAGGTGTGTGTGACAGGGAGGTCCAGAGAAAAATGAATAAACTGAACATGATGCTAAAGCTTCACACTTGAGTGGAATGAAAATGAAAATATCTGGTCTTAAATAGACAGTCTGTGATTGTACTATATACTTCCAGAATGAGCAGCACCTCATGAAGGAACCATGAGGCTATGACACTTGAGAACATCAGCTACTCTTAAAAAACTCACATATAATCCAGCCATGATTAGTATACCATGGTTAACCTTCATGAATCAAATGGAACTGAGATAAACTACTTCTAAAGAACATTTGCAAAAACCTCAAAAAGCTTGCTTGTTTCAGGGACTGTAAGGGACCACCACTCGCCTATCACTTTGTTGTACTATGGTGGCTTGCACATTGCTGTGAGGCTGGAACTGGTATTTCAAATCCCAGCAGGATAAACCGTGGTGGACAGGTTTCAGTGGAGCTTAGATGAAGAAAGACTGGGAAGAAGGATGGGGCCATCCATTTCTGAAAAATTGGCCAGTGAGAACCTTAGCAGTGAAACACTGTCTGTATATCAGTGCTGAAGATGAGCCCCTCAGGTTGGAAAGGACTCAAAATACGACAGGGGAAGAGCTGCCTCCTCAAAGTAGAACTGACCTTAATGACAAGGATGGAGTAAAGCTTACTCTCTCTCACTGCTGTCAAGTCAGATCTGATTCATAGAGCTACTTCCTTGGGTTTCTGAGGCAGTGTCACTGCAGAAGGAGCTCTGGTAGCATAGTGCCTAAGGTTCTTGACTGCTAACCAGAAGGCTGGAAGTTCAAACCCACCAGCCACTCCTTGGAAGGAAGGTTGGGTGATACACTTCCCTAGTGATACTGCACTGGAAACCCAAGGAGGGGTCGCTATGAGTCAGATCTGACTTGAAGGCAGTGTGCGCATTTGCACCTCCAGCCTACTGGTTAGCAGTCAAATGCCTTAGGCACTACGCCACCAGAGCTCCTAGAATAAAGCTTAGGGACCTCCATTTGCTAATGGGACACGACTCAAAATGGGAAGAAAAAGCTGCAACATCCATTAATAACTGGAATGTGGAATGTATAAAGTATGAATCTGGAAAATCAGAAGTTGTCAAAAATGAAATGGAACATACAAAGATCTATATCCTAAGCATTAGTGAGCTGAAATGGACTGGTATTGGCCATTTTGCATCTGACAATCATATGGCCTACTATGCTGGGAATGACAAATTGAAGAGGAACGGTGTCACAGTCTTCATTCACTATATTTATTCAATCTGTATGCTGAGCAAATAATCCAAGAAGGAAGACTATATGAAGAAGAATATAGCATCAGGATTGGAGGAAGACTCAGTAACAACCCATGATATGCAAAATAACACAACTTTGTTTGCTGAAAGGGAAGATGACATGAAGCACTTACTGATGAAGCTCAAAGACTACAGCCTTCAGTATGGATTACACCTCGACATAAAGAAAACAGAATCCTCACAAATGGACCAATAAGCCACAACACAATCAATGGAGAAAAGATTGAAGTTGGCAAAGACTTCATTTTACTTGGATCCACAATCAACGCTCATGGAAGTAGCAATCATGAAATCAACTGTCATATCACACTGGGAAAATCTGCTGCAAAGGACCTTTTTAAAGTGTTAAAAAGTGAAATTGTCACTGTGAAGACTAAGAAGCGCCTAACCCAAGGCATGGAATTTTCAATCGCCTCATATGCATGTGAAAGCTAGACAATAAATAAGGAAGATCAAAGAACAGTTGATGCATTTGAGTTGTGGTGTTGGCGAAGAATACTGAAAATACTATGGACAGCCAGAAGAACAAACAAATCTGTCCTGGAAGAAGTGTAGCCAGAATGTTCCTTAGAATTGAGAATGGCCAGACTTCATCTTACCTACTTTGGTCAAGGTGTCAGAGGGGATCATTCCCTGGAGAAGGATGTCATGCTTACTGAAGTAAAGAGTCAGTGAAAAAGGGGAAGACCCTCAATGAGATGGGTAAGATATAGTGGCTGCAACGATGGGCTCAAGTATGAGGAAGGATTATGAGGATGGTGCAGGATTTGGCAGAGTTTTGTTCTGTCGTACATAGGGTCGCTGAGTTGGAGCCAACTCAACAGCATCTAACAACAAGCAAGCAAGAAAGCAGCCTTTGGTTTTGCAGGACTTCAGTACACCCACCTCTTATTCAGATGTGAGTTTGGGATTCTTGTGGCAGAGACCCAATCATAGTTCAAATGTTAAATATAAGCAGATCACTGATTTGTCACCTCTCTGAATGACCACAAAGAATCTTTATAATTGAAGACACTGGACTCAAAATGGTTTAACTTCTTAGCATTATAAAGTTCAATAACTTTAAAGCCATACTTCAATCTAAAAGAAAATACATAATTCTGTGATAAAGTCACAAAGAAACCAAACATAACCTATTGGTTTTGATTCTCAAGTTCACACGAATACAACAAATTACTTCCCCATTCTGAATGAACATCGAATACTATATATTATAAAGTTCTAATTAATTAATTTTAGTTAAAATGCTTTCTGTGAGGAAGATATAAGGAAGAACTCTGAATTAGGGTAAGACGGAGGAATAGGCAGACAAGCTACACAGACCCTCTTCAACAAAGGAAAGAGAAACCAATTGACAGAGATACAGAAGATAATCCTGGAGCCCTGGGCTTTGAAAGGAAGGATCCAGAAGTGGATTAGGCATCAACTAGTGTAAAAACCTGAAAGACAACAATGAGTACGAAGATGGTCAGAGCAGTTACTGTCAGCTAATCTGACGGGACTGACCAACAGGCTGAATATTTCCAAGTGGTGTTGGGATCTGAGAATTGACCTAAAGATCAGCACTGGTTGCCAAGGCCTGCAAGGACGACTGCACTGATGGCCTTTGACTAGGAAGGGAAACACCAAGAAGGAAGACAACTTGAGCTGTGACATTTTGAATCTTTGTAAGTGGTGGCCATTTTGGATTTTAAAGTGATAGCATTCTCATTCGGATTCCAGGGACCTAAGAATAAGCTCCATTTGCCAAGGACAGCAGGGACATACGGAAAGCTGACAACAGGAAAGGAGACTGGTGGTGAGTGTATAAATGCTGTCAACTACTGAATAGAGGAGCAAAGTACTCTACTTACTTAGATAAAATCCAAAGAAAACAAAAATCATGGGCAAGTCATTTCAACATACAATCACCAATTAAATATAAACACAAAAACATCACAATGCCTCAGAGACAACAGAGCATCATAGTGGACACAAAGAAGCAAGATAAAGCAGGAGAAACAAAGGACCAGAATACAGACCCAAAACACATTCTTGAGGAAGACGCAGCATTGGAACTCCCTGATAAGGAATTCAAAAGAATTATATTTAGGTATCTTCAACAAATTGAGAGACAGATCAAGGAAAACACTGACAAAACTGAGGAAAACACAGAAAAACACTCGAACAATTTCAAAAGACAATATAATAACAAAATGACAAAGTAAATGAAAAATTAGAAATGATACAAAATCTACACATAGAAATCCAAATGATTAATACTAAATTTTCAGAAATAGATAAGACATTGAATGGGCAAAGGAACAGAATCGAATCAATGGAAGACAGAATTAGTGAGATTAAAGGCAAGTATCTCAATAGCTTTTTAGAAAGCGATCAGTCTGAAAAAAGATCAAAACAAAATGAAGAAAGCCTAAGGTTATGTGAGATATCATCAAAAGGAATAACCTACATGTGACTGGAATTCAAGAACAGGAAGAGACAAATAAAAGCACAGAAAAAATCGTCGAAGATTTGTTGGAAGAGAATTTTCCTGGTATGATGAAAAATGAGAATACATCCATTCAAGAAGTCTGACAAACCCCAAACAGGATAGACCCCAAAAGAAAATCACCAAGACATATTATCAAACTCACCAAAACCAAACACAAAGAGAGAATCCTGAAAGCAGCACACACACACCCACACACACACAAAAAAAAACCACAAATAAACTCATTGCTGTCGAGTCAGGGTTTCTGCTGTCCTAGGGTTTCTGAAGCAGTATCACTACAGAAGTAGATCGCCCCATCTTCCTTCCAAGGAGTGGCTGGTGGGTTTGAACCGCCAGCCTTCTGGTTAGCAACAAAAAGTTACCTACAAGGGGCAACCAATAATAAGACTAAGCTCAGATTTCTTGGCAGAAACCATGCAGGCTAGAAGACAATGGGATGGTCTACATAAAACCTTGACAGAGAAAAATTTCCAACCAAGAATTATGTACCCAGCAAAACTGTCCCTTAAATATGATGGTGAAATTAGGACATTTCCAAATAAGCAGAAATTAAGGGAATTTGTTAAAACCAGACCAACCTTACAAGAGATGCTAAAGGGAGTCCTTTGGGCAGAGAAGCAAC
>NW_006922133.1:1421990-1424761 GCF_000298275.1 Orycteropus afer afer
AAGGAAAGGTTTATATATGGAGGGCAACTTTCTTTGTTGGTTGCCAGGGGTGGGAGGGGTGGGGAGGAAATACCGAGAAAAAAAAATGGATTGACCCATATCACTTTAGTTTTGTGTATTTCACTGTACATAAATTATATTTCAATAAAACGCATAAAAAAAGAACTGTGAATTAAACAAGATCCTCAAGTTAATTATAAAATGTAATATAAAACAGAAGTACAGTATAAAAACTTAGATCTCTTCTCACCTGATTTACTGTTGTCATGTTCCACAGGGCTATGAGGGTTACTCCTGTAAGAGCTAAAAGGCTGGCTACTCAACAGGTTATCACACTGCAGGCTCTGGCAGAAGGTCTCAAGAAAGCGAAGCGCGAATGATGCACTGTTCACTGGAGGGAGCTGGACAGAATGGTTTTCTCCATCAAAGGAAGCTATTTGGAGGGAAAAAGATGATACCAAATTCAGCTCATAAAGATGAGGCATACAACACTAACAATAAAGCCATCAAGTGGAGAAATGTATTAAAAGTCAAATTTATCGTTTTCTTAATTCATAAAGGAATAATCCTACATTATAAAAGATCCTCTCATTTAAAACCAATAAGCTGTATTGGTAAATACATTCATAAAGTAAACAACATCAGAAACCCACTGATCTATAACACTTCCCTCTATTCCAAACATTCCACGGGGATGAATGTAACCTGACAATACAACTATGGAAGTCAGCTATACAGTGTCTTTTAATGACTTCTTGATTCACAGTTTTAAAGCTTCTTATAACCAAAACGAAACCCGACCCACTGCCATAGAGTTCACTCTGATATAGTGATTCCCATAGGGTACCCAAGGCTATAAATCTTTACGGAAGCAGACTGCCTCAGTCTTTCTTCTGTGGAGCGGCTGGTGGGTTTGAATGGCCGACCTTTTGGTTAGCAACCCACTGCCTTAACAACAGTACCACCAGAGCTCCTTATCAATAGTTGATAGAATATAAATATTATAAAATAGGTAGTCTACATATTAAAGAGTCCCTGCCTACTTGAAATCTAAAATCAAATACGGAAAAGAAGTTTAATAGCATCGGATGAGCATACCAGTTATCACTTCTCCTCCACGATGATCTGGCTTAAGGAATCCGAAAACAGTCTTAGTCTGAAGGGCACAATCTACACAGGCCTGCACGGTCCGCCGGAGCACAACATTGACAGGGCCAGGGCCAAAGTGGTCAGGCAGTTGCTGGATTCTCTTCTGATCCAGGTGAGGACCAGCATTTCCATGTTTATTTACATAGACACAGACTTGTGGGAAAATGTGTATACAGATATAATAAACAATGAGATTGGTTAAAAGAAACTTTGTGAAAACACTACATAATCAATTACTATGGCCCACTAGCCACTTCCCTCAAAGAGATCATTTAGTTACTATCAGCAATCATTTCTGTTTCTTAAAAAATATGTATTTTAAAACACTTGTGTAAAGATATTAAACATACAAGAAATAATCAAATTGCTTATTAAATTTTCTAGAATTTTTCCTAAACTGAGTATACTAAAAACTATACAAGTTTTAATACCAACACAAAACAATTTTCCATACATTTCCACATTATATAAAACAGCATAAAGGCAGATCAATACTTTCATCTTTCAATTATTCACATAGTATGAGAACTGTCTTTCAAAACTTGTCAGGTTTCTACAGTCCCTTTTGGAGTGAATTTATTTTAAATCACCAATATTGTACCTTAATTGTATTTTCCAAAGTAACCAAATAACTAAAGGTCCATGTCACAAGTTATAGTGGCCTTTGTTTCATTCATTTTAAGGGGAAAAAAACATGTTTTTTTTTTTTAATATATGCTAAGGCTTCATCAAGGAGCTCTGGTAGCATAGTGGCTAAAGCACTTGACTGCTCACCAGAAGGCTGGCGGTTCAAACCCACCAGCCACTCCTCGGAAGGAAGGTTGGGCAATTCTACTTCCATAGTGATATTACCTCGGAAACCCAAGGAGGGGTTGCTATGAGTCGGGGCCGACTTGACGGCAAATAACAACACCAACAACAACAAGGCTTCATCAAAGAAATAAAACAAAAACAAAAAAACCTCTTTCTCTAGTATAATGAAAGCATATGATATAGAAGCAATACATCTATAATCACACAGATGTCAAATTTTAATAATTTTTCTTCACTAAGAAAAACAAATCAACATACAATGCAACAACATGAGTGCACATTAGTAAAAGCCATTCAAAATTCAACCAGCAGTGCCGACAGCATGGGCACACATCTACTAAACACAAGTGAAGCTAACAAGGATTCCAATCCTCTATCTCCTTTGCATTATACTTACTTTGCTAGCCTCTCCCACTACTAGATTAAAATTCAGAAATAATAAACTAACAAAATAAGATACATTAATCATTTTTTAAGTGATTTTTATTTCAAAAAACTAAAGTATAATTTCTTTTTAATCAAAGACAAATTGGAGGAAAATGCCCAGGGAGCAAAAGAGCATATAGGAGATACGGATCTAAGAAAGGAAGTAATAGAGCACATTATAAAACACAGGAAATTGTGCAAAGAATGATAAATAAAAGGGATGCATTTGTCTAGGTCCATGTTGTTTCATACTCTTTACATAGAGAATGAAGTTACCATGCCCTTGATAGACCAGGACCTGTGAAAAAGGATAGTTTTAAAAGGCATTTGTAGTAATTCAGTTTGTATGTCAACTTGGCTGGGCCTGGTTGAGTGGCTGGGCA
>NW_006922133.1:1426029-1426992 GCF_000298275.1 Orycteropus afer afer
AATCTTTTACAAATATTAATTTACCTGTAGACATCACTATCTTAGATTTTCCAGGACTGGCATCCTTATCATCATATGGATGATAGCCATGATCACTGGACACCAAATTTACAAAAGTTGCAGATGTAGAACACAAAGCAGGAAGACATTTTTCCTGTAAACAAAACAAAAAGTACAAGTATTTATTACCCTTAAAAAATTCCTAGATAAAGAAGTCAGCAAATTATTTGCATCACTGGTTCATAAAATCATTATCAGGAGTCCTCGTGGTTGAAACCTCCTGTGTGTGTCATGTACTATAGTACTTTCCAAACTGCGGTCCTAAGAAGCCGAGTATCCGCCAGGTCAGAAGGGAGAGACCAAGAGGCTGGGTTTCCAGTCCTAAAACACTGCTCCAAGGGAATCACACTTTAAGCAAAATAGTTTATTTTGTAAAACAGGTTTTATATTTTGAAATTCCCTGTAAGATGAGTTATTTTTTTTAATGCTAAATAAAAATCTGTAACTCTGTAATTCAGAGCAAATCACCCAATGACAAAACAAATCAACAAGGCAGAAGAGAGAGCTTATGTTTAAAAAAGTCTTCACTTTATCTAGGGTGCATCTCTTCATATAACATACAAGAATTTGACAAAATCATAAGTGATTTGTGAGGTCCATACAATATTATGCCTATCACACATAACACCCAAATGTCTCCTGGGCACTGTTAAGCCTCACTAGGGTTTTGTTATTCTGTAACAATGCTTGGGGTTTTATGGGAGGTACCTTCAACCACCATTTTCCAAAATCACAGAAGGGGCTCTTTTGCCTAGAAAAGGTAATAACAGAGGCTATCAAAATGCAGGACAAAATGTTTTTTTTTATTTTTTATTTTTCTTCATTTGTTTAAACTAATGAATGTCATGTGCTTACTCACTGATCTGCACTGAACACTTTCCCTTGTTACCCTCCCGAGAGGGA
>NW_006922133.1:1440284-1447335 GCF_000298275.1 Orycteropus afer afer
ATGGAAACAATAATTCCTAGCGACTGGTACACCATGCAATCCTCAGCCTATTCGACTATGAGACCAGAAGAACTAGATGGTGCCTGGCTATCACTGTCAACCATTCAGATCTATGGAGGAGATCCTGGATAGAGAGGGAGAACAATGTGGAACAAAACTCAAAATCATTTGGAAGAAAAAAAAAAGGGGGAACCAGGTTTGCTGGTCTGATACAGCGTGGTGGAACCACTGAGAGAGTATAGTCTAGCTGCCCTTCAGGTCTGGAATTGAACCTATACCTCTGGCTTCCTGCCAAACAAAAGACAGGCATACGAGTTGAACATTTACCTGGGTAGATACACTCCTTGGAGAGAACAATCATGGGAGAAAGAAGCGCTGTTTACATACAAGGAGACAGTTCAGGGGGCAGGAGTGCATGGAGGGATGGACACAGGGAAGTGGTAACTATCGGTAGGAAGTGGGAGGGGAGTTTTTCTTTGGGGTAAATTGTAGTCAATGTCATGAGACAACGTGTGCGTGAACTGCTGTATGGAAAGTGAATTTGCTCTGTAAACTTTCACCCAAATCACAATAAAAAAAAAAAAAAAGCTATTCTTCCTTTTGGAGGATCTGAGTTTCCATCTGGTATGATTTGCCTTCAGCCTGATGAACCTTCTCTTTAGCATTCCTTGTAGTGCTTATCTACTTGTGATAAATTGTCTTAGTATACTTTTATATAAAAATCTCTTTACCTTCTTTTTTTTGGTCTTAATTGTGATTTAGGTGAAAGTTTACAGAACAAATTGGATTTCCATTTAAGAAGCCACACACTCAGTTTTGTGACATTTACGGCAATCCCCATGTTGTAATAGCATTCTTCCTTCCCGCTTCCTCCATGCACCCACCTCTTATCTTCATTTTAGTTTACCTTCATTCTTTAAGAATATTGTTGCTGGATATAGAATTTGGGTTTGACAATATATTTTTTTTCTCTCAGCACATTTAACGATTCTGTTCTATTCTCTTCTAATACCTGGTTTTTGATGAAAGTCAGTCTTTTATTATATCAGTTTCTCTGCATGTACTTTTTCATTCTTCTTTTAAGATTTGCACTGCCTTAGTTTTCAACAGTTTGACTACACTATGCCTTGGTTTAGACTTTTTCATGTTTACTGATGGTTAAGTATTCTGTGTCTGAATTTTCTACCTGTTATCAAATTGGGAAATTTTGTGACATTCCTTTGAGTATTTTTTTCTATTCCACTCTTTCTTTGCTTTCTTTTTTGGCTTCCAAACATAGATCAGACCTTTAGTGTTATTATCTAAAAGGTCACTAGGGCTCTGTTCATTTTAGTTCCCAATTTTCTAATCTGTTTTGGGGGTGGGTTCTAGTTCTTCACATTGGGTAATTTCTGTTCTTCTCTCCTCAGGTACATTTACTCTTTCCTCTGTCATGTTCAGCCAATTAATTCTTTTCAGTGAATATTTTTACTTCAGATACTGCATTTTTTTTGGACCTGAATTTCTATTTCATTTCTTTTTATCCTTTTTGTTTCTCTGCTAAGATGTCCTATCTCTTTCTCTCTCTATGTGTGTGTGTGTGTGTGTGTATGCACACATATTACATATATGGAGCTCTGGTGGTAGTGGTTAAGGCATTTGGCTGCCAACCAAAAGATCAGTGGTTCAAACCCACCAACTACTCCATGGAAGAAAGGTGAGGCAATCTGCTTCAGTAGATTTATAGCCTTGGAATCCCAATGGGCGTTGCTATGAGTCAGAATTGACTCAATGGCAGTGAATATATATCATATATCATCAAAGACAGTTTAATAGCCAGTTTAAAATCCTTATTTACTAAGTCAAACATCTGGGTCATCTCAGTTGATTTTATTTTCTCTCAAGAATATATCTCATTTTACTAGGTCTTTCCATGTCAGGTTAATTTTAGACGGAATCCCAAACATTATGAATGTTAATTTGTGGAGATTCTGGATTTTGTAGTTTTTCTCTGATGAGTGTCATTTCTTTTGTTTTAGCAGGGAATTGTTATCTTGTTGAACTCGAACTTCAAATTCTGATCTTGGGCAAAATTCTGATCTTGGGCATATCTCTAGCCTCGTTTAGATTTTTGTCTTTAGCTAAGCAGATCAGTATGAATGTTCCATTCATGCTTGGATCAGGGGGGTCTGTCAGAGATGTTGGCAGAGTTTGGGGATCTTCCCTCTGACTCTTTCCCTTCAAAGATCAGAGCCCCCTATTCTCTTCAGTGGCCACAGTTTTCCTGGCTTCAGTGTTGTGGTTTCCTCCAACAAAACAGACTAATTTTCCCACCAACACCCCTCCCTGGTTAACTCGCAGGCTATACAAAGTGTACCTAATTGATCTAAGACTAAAAGGTACAAAAATGGAAACTTTTTATTATATTGATTATTCCCCTGGTTTACTGAGGTATAATTTAAATATAGTAAAATTCACTTGACATTGATTTTTTTAAAGTATGTCATTGTTGTTATGTGCTGTGGAGTCAGACCTGACTCATAGCGACCCCTCCTTGGGTTTCCAAGATGGTATCACTTTGGAAGTAGATTGCCTAATCTTCTTTCTGAGGAGTGGCTGGTGGGTTTGAACTGCCAACCTTGTGGTTAGCAGTCAAGTGCCTTAGGCACTACACCACCAGAGCTACTGAGTTTTAAATAAACTACCCGAACATGAATATACCCACATAATACTTTCACTGTGGTTTTGAAGATATCAAACATTATTAAAAGTTCTAAGTTTACACAAAAAGAAATATCACTCTCAATGGCTATGTGAGGCCATACAGTAGCTCATATACTCTTAGTATATGCCTAAAGGGGTACATAATAGTCTTAGTAAATCCCTAAACTGTATGTTACAAAGACCACCTAAAATTAGAGAGTAGGATATACAACTAACCTTTTGGCCTTTTTTCTTTGATGTGTTATTTCTAAGAGAATTGCCCTTCTTGAAGATTGAAGTCTGTCCAGGTGACTTAGTCCGACCTGATTTCTTGGCCTGCTGTGCTGGCAATATTGGTTCAGTTTTCTGTGGAGACTGCATTGAACGACGGGTCACTTTAGAAGGGGAAGCTTGTGATTTTGCTATACTCTTTGTAATGGCAACTGAGGAGAAAGAAACACAATACACACAAATTAATGTGAAGTCCATAATTAAGGCACTGTGTTCTTAATGACTCAAATGAAGTTAACTCAAATTTTAAAAACATTCCCAAAAGTTATTCACTGAAAACCACTTAAAATAAAGATACTATTTAAAATGAAGTTTCGGGCACTTTAAGATTTCATATTATCAGTCCAATTCTCCCCCGCCCCTTCCAAAAAGATACATTTATAAGAAGCATGAGTAACTTCAAACTAGCACAATGAAAATTTTTAGTGGTTGTTTTGTGTGCTTCCCATATTTTTAGTCCTTAGCACAGAAAAGACTTTCCTTCAGGAAACATTATCCAATTATGCCATGTTCAGAAATCGTTTTACCCATCAATGTAGAAAAACAGAGTGAAGCAACCACCTAGATCTCCTGGTTCCTCTTTTCAAAGGCCAGGAGAATTCCTTAATTGTCAAAACACTTAAGTTCCTATAGGTATGTCTAATAATAAAGATGTACATACAAAAATACAAACTTTAGATTAATGTTGTCATGGAAAGTCCACAATGATTTGTTTATACTACTTATCTAGTACTCCAATCCAGACAGTTTTAGTATTTCAAATGAAGGTTCCTTTTGTCTATGTTCACAGTTAAGTAAAAAAAAGATATTTTTACTATTAATCTCTAAATAATTTCAGTATAACAAAAAGTGCATTTTACATAGTAAAAGTTCCTAATGCTAAATAAAAATTTTCATAGGAAGAAGAGTATAAGTAAAAACATTTTTGCATCTATGCAAAAATCAATTGATTTTATCGTACAATTTCATTGCTCTTCTTATACTCAAAAACTGCATGTAAATCTGCCATTCACTGGACAAGAATTCTCTCTGCCGCCTTCTCATCTACTTTCTACAGCTTAACAAGCTAGGAGGAGGGAGGAACAGCTTACCCCCAGCTGCCAAGGCAAACTGAGGACCACTTAGCTCCTGCCATCACTTCCTCCTTATTTACAATAATCTGTCTACTTATACCAGTCTAAGTCTTCTTACCTCATTACCATCATCTATCCCACACTCCAGGCTCACTTTTACTTTCTTAAAGAACTCAGGTAACCTAACTCATATTTCTTCTTATACAGTCTCCTCTCATCATTTTCAAGAATTTAACCATCCATACTACTGATGCTCCATTTAACATCCTGACCTCATCATTGGAGGTTTCAGTTACTCCCTGAAATGTATATACTTGGCAAATTCTGAGACTCTTCTAACTCTAATATAACCAACTCTGCCCCCCCCCAATTTCTTTACTTGTCATTTGTACTTCATACTGACTGACCATGCTTTTCATTTTCATTGTGACATCTAGCCACATGCACTCCTTTTTTTCATCTAATCCATTAGCTTTCTGCTTGCTTTACTTAACTCCCTACTCTATATCTATATCTATAGCCAACTGTCCACCTCCATCAATAGCCCTTTAACTAGTATCCTTTCCTTATCACACTCCTTGATCTTTAATTATATCCAGCAGGTCAGCTCCCACCTCCAAGTCAACTAGAGAATAAAAGACCAGCAAATTTTACCTGTAACAAGCCAGATAACAAATATTTTACATTTTATAGGCCATATATGGTCTCTGATTCATATTCTTTGTTTGTTTTTATACCCCTTTAAAAATATAAAACCCATTCTTAGCTCATGGGTTATAAAAAAATAGGCCACTGGCTGAATGTGGCCCTCAAGCTATAGTTTGCCAACCTCTACTACAGAACATTGGGATACTACTGGTCTGTTTAAAATTGACACTAACTTCCACTGGAGTGTCACTGCTCTGACTTGCTGATTTCCAAGTATGTTTCTATGCCAAAATGTTTTTCCTGTTTAAGTTCTCATTGTACTCCCACTCTATTCCAATGAGCAAATGACCCTACATTGTACCTTAAGAGAAGATTAAAGGCTATCTTTCGGGAATGACCTTAACCATCCCACTTTTTCTTAAAATACTTTTATTTTCAATCATTCTCATCTTTTCATCTTGTATCTATTTTTCTAAGTCTAACCTCCTTTTATTTATGCCTTAAAACTCATCTTTGGTTCCTCTGGGACATTACATTTTCAGTTATCTCCTCTCTCTTCAGGTATTTAATTACTTTTGCTTTTTCCATTATACAACCCTTCTTTCTATCCTTTAACAAAAAAGGCTATCAAATTCACTCCCCTGGGTCAAGGTGCACATGTTCAAAAACAAAAAGCCAACAACATTATGAACTCCTATGTGATGTTGCACTAAATAATCAGTAGGTTCTCTCTGACAGGTAGTTTTGGGGTTTTTAAAAAGGAGATGTGGAAACATGCTTTTAAGGAGAAACATTAACAAGTACAGATAAAAATATGCTGGTAAAACTTTTCAAGCTTGAGAATTTAACCTTATTGAATATTTATTTCCAAATAGTACCTTATTAAATATATGTTTCTGCTGACACATGCAGGTGCTTTATTGCTGAAAGATAGTGCTTGCCTTCTCTGAACCGTGAAAAGATATTAGCACATACAATTATCACAGAAAAGAAAATACACTTAGAACTGAAGAGCAACCACCTATTTCCAGTTACTATTATATATGTGGAGCTCTGGTAGCACAGTGCCTAAGGCATCTAACTGCTAACCAGAAGGCTGGTGGTTCAAACTCTTAGGGTATACATGGCTTATAATAATAAGAATTGAAATGAATAGATATATAAATGAATATGTACCTTGCTTTTGAGCCAAAAAGACCTCATAGAGGTATGGTTGCTGTTCTGGTTACCTAGTGCCGCTCTGATAAGAATATACCACAAATGGGATGGCTTGAACAAACAGTGTATTCTCTTACAGTTCGGGAGGCTAGAAGTTTGAGTCCAAAGTGCCAGGCTCTAGGGGCTGTGTGAAAGCCTCTTGCGCCCAGCCCACTGAAGCTAGAGGCATTTCTTCATTTAGGCCGCTACAGGCTGCTGAGGTTAAGGCTGACAAATAAAATGGCACAGTCTCGATGTTACCAAACCACACAAGGGGCCGTTGATTCAAGTCCACTAAAGTCCCAGGATCAGCAGGGCATGGCAGGCTGCTGAATAATAACTCAGCTACATGCAGGGTTCAAGCATGCCATAAACTAGAGACCATTCCCAAAGCTGTTTCTTGTATATGGGGAGCAGACCACATACCCAAAAAGGCAGCTACTCAGCTGCTCAGAGTAGATTGCACCATGGAGTTGATTACCAGTCTCATCATGGGGAATACTACATCCAGCTGCCCAGCCACTCAACCAGGCCCAGCCAAGTTGACACACACACTTAACCATCACATTTGCTTACTATTCTGCAGATATTCTAACCATCATTTAGTTAATACCAAATGTATTTAGCATACATCTTGTCTGTTCTTTTTACTAGTTTAGGCAATTTGAGAGAAACAAATATGGTCCCAGTCGAAGAGTTCATTATTCATATATGTAATATATGTATTTGTGCATAAATATTTCCTAAAGTAGTTAGACCACCACTTGTTTGTCAGTTTGTCATCGTGTGGTGGCTTGAATGTTGCTGTGCTGGTAGAAGATATACCATTGGTATTTCAAATGCCAGCAGTCACTCTGCTGGTATTTGAAAATATGTTCTTGAACACAGTGGCAAAACTCAATGGAAGACATGATGAAGTAAAAGAACTGAACAGAAGATTTCAGAGGGCAGCTCAAAAGGACAAATAAAATACTATAATGAAGTGTGCAAAGACCTAGAGTTGGAAAATCAAAGGGGAGGAATAAGCTCAACATTTGTAAAACTGAAAGAACTGAAGAAAAAATTCAAGCCTTGAGTTACAATACTGAAGGATTCTAAGGGCAAAATACTAAACAAGGAAGCATCAAAAGAAGATGGAAGGAATATACAGAGCCACTGTA
>NW_006922133.1:1449193-1450752 GCF_000298275.1 Orycteropus afer afer
ACTTCACCAGATAGAATACACAGGAATCAGATTGACTACATCTGTGGCAAGAGGCAATGGAGAAGTTCAGTATCTTTGGCCAAAACAAGGCCAGGAGCTGATTGTGGGACAGACCATCAACTGGTCATATGCACGTTCAAGCTGAAGTTGAAGACAATTAAAATGAGTCCACAAGAGCCAAAGTATGACCTTGATAATATTCCTCCTGAATTTAGAGACCATTTAAATAGATGTCATACACTGAACACTAATGATCAAAAACCAGAGGAATTGTGGGATGACATCAAGGACATCATCCATGAGGAGAGCAAGAGGTCATTAAAAAGATGAGAAAGGAAGAAAAGACTAAAATGAATGTCAGAAGAAACTTTGAAACTTGCCCTTGAACGGAGAGTAAGTAGCTAAAGTGGATGGAAGAATCAACAGGATGAAAGAGCTGAACAGAAGATTTCAAAGAGCAGCTCAAGATGACAAAGTCAATTATCATGAAATGTGCAAAGACCTGGAGTTAGAAAATCAAAAGGGAAGAACATGCTTGGCATTTCTCAAGCTGAAAGAATTGAAGAAAATATTTAAGCCTCGAGTTGCAATACTGAAAGATTCTTTAGGCAAAATATCGAATGATGCAGGAAACATTAAAAGAAGATGGAAGGAATACAAAGAGTCACTGTACCAAAAAGAACTGGTTGGTGTTCATCCATTTCAGGAGGTGGCATATGATCAAGAACCAATGGTATTGAAGGAAGAAGTCGAAGCTGCACTGAAGCAACTGGCAAAGACAAGGACCCAGGAATTGAGGGAATATCCACTGATATGTTTCAACAAATGGGTGACTCATTGGAGGCACTAACTGAGCTATGCCAAGAGATTTAGAAGACAGCTACCTGGCCAAGTGACTGGAAGAGAACCATATTTGTACCCATTCTGTGATCTCACAGAATATGGAAACTATCAAACAATATCATTAATACCACATGCAAGTAAAATCTTACTGAAGATAATTCAAAACCGGTTGCAGAAGTACGACAGATAACTTCCAGAAATGCAAGGTGGATTCAGAAGAAGACGTGGAACAAGGGATATCATTGCTGATAGCAGTTGGATCTTAGCTGAAAGCAAAGAATACCAGAAAGATGTTTCCTTATGTTTTATTGACTATACAAAAGCATTCAATTGAGTGGATCATAACAAATTATGGATGACATTAAGAAGAATGGGAATTCCAGAGCACTTGATTGTACTCATGAGGAACCTGTACAAAGATCAGGAAACTGTCCTTCGAAGAAAACAAGGGGATACTGCATGGTTCAAAATCAAGAAGGGAGTGCATCAGGGTTGTATCCTTTCACCATACTTATTCAACTTGTATGCTAAGCAAATAATCCAGAAAGCTGAATTATATGAAGAAGAACGCAGCATCAGGATTGGAGGAAGACTCATTAACAACCTGCCATATGCAGATGACACAACTTTCCTTGCTTAAAGTGAGGATGACTTGAAGCGCTTACTGATGAAGATTAAAGACTACAGTCTGCAGTATGGATTACACCGCAACATAA
>NW_006922133.1:1451118-1452565 GCF_000298275.1 Orycteropus afer afer
AAAATTGCCTCTTATGCATGTGAGAGCTGGACAATGAATATAGAAGACTGAAGAAGAGTTGATGCTTTTGTGTTGTGTTGGAGAAGAATACTAAGAGTACTATGATCTGCTAAAAGGACTAATAGATCTGCCCTGGAGGAAGTGCAGCTGGAATGCTCCTTGGAAGCGAGAATGGGAAGACTTTGTTTCACCTACTTTGGTCATATTGTCAGAATGAACCATTCCCTGGAGAAGGATATTGTGCTTGGTAAAGTGGAGGGTCAACAAAGAAGGGGAAGGCCCTCAATGAGATGGATAGACACAGTGACTACAACGATGGGCTCAGGTACAGCAAGGATTGTGACGCTGGCACAAGACTGGGCAGTGTTTCATTCTGTTGTGCATAGGGTCACTATGAGTCAGAGACAATTTGATGATGGCACCTGACAATAACAACATCCAAAAGAACTGAAAGCTAGGGCAAGAACAGATATATGCACAGCCATGTTTATCGCAGCACTGTTTACAACGATAGGAAAAAGATGGAAACAACACACATGCCCATCAACAGAAGAATGGATAACAAAACTATGGTACATACACACAATGGAATACTATGCAACACTAAAGATTAATGTAGACACTGCATAACGTGGATGATCTTGGAGGACATTACGCTGAGTGAAATAAGGCAATCACAGAAGGATAAATGTTGTATTAGTTCATTATTATAAAAAGTCAAGGAAAGTTTATATATGGAAGGAAACTTTCTTTGTTGGTTACTAGAGGTGGGAGGGGAGAGGAGGGGACTCTGCAAAAAAAAAAAAAAAAGGTAAACCAATAAAATGATATTGCAGGAAAAAGAAAGAAGAGGAAGGACATTATACAATGATTAAAGGATCAATTGAATGAGAAGACATAACCATAATAAATATCTATACACTTAATGAAAGAGCCCCAAAACAAATACATCAAACTCTTAACAAAACTGAAAAGAGAAACAGACAACTCCACAGTAATAGATTTGAATACACCACTTTCTATATAGAACAACTAGAAAGAAACTCAACAAAGATACAAAAAAACAAACAATATCATCAACCAACATGATCTTATAGACATATACAGAGCACTTCACCCAACACCACCACAATATACATTCTTCTCCAGCACAGAAGGAACATTCTCCAGGATAGATCACATGTTAGGCCTCAAAGCAAGATTCAATAAATTAAAAAATATCGCAAAGTGTCTTCTCAGATCACAATGCTGCAAAATTAGAAATCAACAATAGTAACATCAAGGGAAGAAAGGCAAATACATGGAAACTGAGTTTGATAGTTGAAGATCTGTCAACTTGGCTGGACTTCACTTGTGAGTGTTGTTTCTCATGATGGATCACATGACTATGTCCTAAGCGGCTGGTCAGTCTAGGGGGAGTTTCCCCAGGGGTGTGGCCTACCTGTAA
>NW_006922133.1:1457487-1464327 GCF_000298275.1 Orycteropus afer afer
CTCAGCATAGAAAATTATATGGAACAAAGAAATCAACAATGAAAAAGGACATGAGAAAAATGGCAGCAATAAATTCATCTTTGCTGATAATTACATATCTGGCAAGGGACTTATCTCTAAGATGGATGGAAAACTCCAATGCCTTAACACCAAAGTAATTAACAATCCAATTGAAAAATGGGCAGAAGACATGAATAGACACTTCACCAAGGAGGATATATGCAGGTGGCCAGCTAATACATGAAGAGATTCTCACAATCATTGGCCATCAGAGAGATGTAAATCAAAACAACAATGGGATATACTGTCTCACTCCAGCACTGATGGCAAGGTTCAAAGAGACAGAAAATAACAAATGCTGGTGGGGATGTGGAGAGATTGGGACTCTCATACAGTGCTGGTGGGACTGTGAAGTGAAACAACCACTGTGGAAACCAATGATGATTCCTTAGAAAGCTGGAATTGGAGATACCATTTGACCCAGCAATCCCATTAGTAGGTATTTTTCCTAGAGAAATGAGAGCCATGATAGGAACAGATACATGCATGCTCTTGTTCATTATTTAAAATAGCAAAAAGATGGAAACAACCTACGTGCCCATCAGCGGAAGAATGGATGACCAAACTATGGTACATACACATAATGGAATGCTACGCAGCACTGAAGAATAATGTAGAGTCTGCAAAACACCGCATAATACAGATGAACTTCGAGGACATTATGCTGAGTGAAATAAGTCAACCACAGAAAGACAAACATAGTATTAGTTCGTTGTTTTGGAGGGTCAAGGAAAGGTTTTTATATGGAGGGAAACGTTCTTTGTTGGTTGCCAGGGGTGGGAGAGGAGGGGAGGGAACACTGCAAAAAAAAAAAGAGAGAGAGCATTGACCCATGTCACTTTAGTTTTGTGTATTTAATTGTATATAAATTATATTTCAATAAAATGCATTAAAAAATAAAGTAAAAAGGAATAAAAAAAGAAAATATTAATAAAATCAACAAACTACTGACAAATTTAACAAAGGAAAACAAGAAGATACAAATAAGAAATGAAATGGGCAGTGTCACAACAAAACTGACCAAAATAAGGAAGACACTATCAGTATACTATAAAGAACTACACTCCAAAAAATTTGAAAACCTAGAAGAAATGGACAGATTCCTAGAAACACACAACTTAGGTAAACTAACACAGACAAGTAGAAAATGTGAATAAATCCAAGAGAAAAGAAGAAACTGAACAGGTCATAAAAGAAACTACCAACAACAACAAAAAAGTCCTGGCCCAGATGGCTTCACTGGGGAGTTCTACCAAACATTCAGAGAAGAGCTGACACCAATCCTATTCAAACTATTGTAGAACATAGAAAAAAATGGAATACTCCCAAATTCATTTGATGAAGCCAGCATAATCCTGATAGGAAAGCCAGGCAAAGCTACCACACTAACAAGGAAAACAACACACCAATATTCCTCATCACTACACATGAAGAAATCTTCAACAAAATCCCAGCCAATTGACTCAAACAACTTATCAAAAAATAATACATCATAACCAAGCACAATTCATACCAGGTATAGAAGCATGGTTTAATATTAGAAAAATAATCAATGTGATCCATCACAAAAAAGACTCAGGAAGAAAACTACAGGAACTAATGGAAAGATTCAGTGTAGTGGCAGGATCCAAGATCAGCTTATAAAAATCAGTTGCATTCCTCTATGTCAATAAAGAGACTTATGAAAAAGAAATAAGGAAAATAATACCATTTACAATGGCTACAAAAATATAAAGTAGTTAGGAATAAATCTTACCAGAGACCAAAAAAAAAAAAAAACCTTATAGAAAGAAACTATAAGTGATTTACATAAATGGAAGAATGTACCATGCTCATAGATAGGAAGACTGAACATTGTGAAAATGTCAATACTACCCAAAGCAATCCCTATCCAGATTTCATCAACATTCTTTAAGGATATGGAAAAACCAGTCACAAATTTTATAAGCAAAGAGATCTCAGATAAGTAAAGCATTACTGAAGAAGTAATGCATAGTCGTGCATAGTGGCATAGTGGGTAAGGCATCTGTATGCTAACCAGAAGGCTGGCAGTTCAAACTCATCAGCTGCTCTGCAGGAGGAAGATGAGGCAATCTACTTCCGTAAAGATTTACAGCCTTGGAAACCTAATGGGGGTTGCTATGAATCAGAATTGACTTGATGACAGTGGGTCTGGTTTTGTTTGGGTTTACTGAAGAACAACAAAGTAGGAGGTTGTGGTAGTTCAGTTTGTGTGTCAACATGGCTGGGCCCGGTTGAGTGACTGGGCAGCTGGATGTAGTATTCCCCATGATGAGACTGGTAATCAACTCCATGGTGGAATCTACTATGAGTAGCTGAGTAGCTAGCTGCCTTAGGGAATGTGGTCTGCTTCCTGTATATAAGCAGCCTTGGGGAATGGTCTTGAGCTTATAGCATGCTTGCACCCTGTGTGTAGCCGTGTCGTTGCTCAGCAGCCTGCCATGCTCTGCTGACCTTGGGACTTACAATGGACTTAAATTAATGGCCTGCCGTGTGGTTTGGTAACATTGGGACTGTGCCTTTTTAATCTGTCGACTTTAGGTTTGTCAGCTTCAGCAGCTAGCAGCTGTCTGAGTGAAGAAACACCTGTAGATTCAATGGGCCGGGAACAGGAGGCAGAGCTGGACCCCAAGGTTGAGGGGCTTTCACCTAGCCCCTAGAGCCTGGCACTTTGAACTTGGACTTAAAGCCTCCAAATCATGAGAGAATAAACTCCTGTTTGTTAAGGCCATCCTATTTGTGGTATATTCCTGTCAGAGCAGCACTAGGGAACCACAACAGAGAGAGGTCTTACACTCCCCAATCTCAAAAACTACTATACAGCCATGGTAGTCAAAACAGCTTGATATTGGTACAATGACAGAGACATAGACCAGTGGAACAGAATTGAGAATCCAGAAATAGATCCATCCACCTATATAGACTGCTGATCTTTGACAAAGGGCCAAAATCCATTAAATGGGGCAGAGTCTGTTTAATAAATGATCCTAGCAAAACTGAATATCCCTTTGCAGAAAAGCAAAACAAGATCCCTATCTCACACCACATACAAAAACTAACTCGAGATGGATCAAAGACCTACATGTAAACCCAAAAAGTATAAAGTTCATCAAAGATAAAATAGAGGCAAACTTGGGGGCCCTCATATAGGTCATACATAGACTATTAAACATAATGCAAAACCTGCAAACAGCAGAAGATAAACTAGATGACTGGGGCCTTCTAAAAAATTAAATTTGTATGTACATCAAAGACTTCTCCAAAAGAGTAAAAAGAGAACACACAGATTGGGAAAATATATTCAGCGATGACATATCAGACAAGTGACTTATCTCTAACATTTACAGAAAACGCCAACACCTCAATTAAAAAAAATCCAATTAAAATAATGGGCAGAAGACATGAACAGACACTTCTCCAAAGAAGATATTTAGGCAGCCAACAAACACATAAGAAATGCTTGTGATCATTAGCCACAAGACAGATGAAAATCAAAACAACAATGAGATATCATCTCACGCCAGCAGTAATAGCAAAGTTCAACCAGACAGAAAATAACAAATGCTGGCGAGGGTGTGAAGCGAATGGAACTCTCATACATTGCTGGTGGGACTATAAAATGACACAACCACTATGGAAAATGGTATGGCAATTCCCTAAAAAGTTGGAAATAGAAATACCATTTGATTCAGCAATCCCCCACTACTAGGTATACAGTCTAAAGACGTGAGAGGTGGGATACAAACAGATATTGCACAACATGCATGTTCACTGCAGCACTACTGACAATACCATAGAGACAGAAACAACCTAAGTGTTCATCAATGGATGAATAGATAACCAAACTATGGTATATACATATAATGGAATACTACGCAATACTAAAGAATAATGAAGAATATGCAAAATACCTCATAACATGGATGAACTTGGATGACATTATACTGATTGAAAAAAGTCAGTCAGAGGACAAATACTGTATGAGTCTACCATTATAAAAAGTCAAGGAAAGGTTTATACTTGGAAGAACGCTTTCTTTGTTGGTTACCAGGGACGGGAGTAGAAGGGTAGAAAAATTGCTAGATAGGTAAGAGACACAATGATTTGGGTGAAGGGTAATGCAATAAACGAAAAGCAAGTGACCAGCCCAATAACACTAAGAAAAAGGAAGACACAGGCGCACAAGATGTATAGACAACAAAGGTAAATACTGTTACATAAACAATACTGCATTACCAGTAATAACAAACATTAATCTATGACTGGATACATATATACAACAAAAACACACAACGCACTGCCATGGAGTCGGATTCAACTCACAGCAACCCCTCCATGGGTTTCTGAGGCAGTATCACTACGGAAGTAAACTGCCCAAGCTTCCTTCCAAGGAGTGGCTGGTGGGTTTGAACCGCCAGCCTTCTAGTTAGCAGTCAAATGCCTTAGGCACTATGCTACCAGAGCTCCTGGATACATATATAGATAGGCTAAATGATCAGGTATAGATAGGCAAAAGGGAATATATCCATGACAATATATAAGTGGCAGAAATTTCTACATATGTATTTGAATGTCCATATATATAACAGCTAACATGATAACCTCTTAGTCACAGCCAAACACCTTGAGAGAGTGAGTCGCTGGGCCCACAGGCTCAGGACCATGGTTGTGGGGGACATCAAGCTCAACTGGTGTAACATACTACACAAAAACATTGTTCTATGTCCTACTGTGGTGACACTTTGGTGGGTAGCAACTGGAGTCTTTAAAAGCTTGTGAGTGGCTATCTAAGATGCAACTTAAGGTCTCTCCTCAGCAAAGAAGAGTAAAGAAAATCAAAGATGCATGGAAACAATTAGTCCAAGGGACTAATGGACCATGGGAACCTCAGCCTATAAGAGTGTGAGACAAGAAGAATTAGATGGTGCCCTTCCAGGATCAAAATCTGAGATCCTGGATAGACTGGGAGAAAAATGTGGAACAAAATTCAAAATCATAAGACCAAACTTACTGGTCTGATGGAGACTGGTGAATCCCCAAGACTATGAACCCTAGTCACACTTCGGGTCTGGAAGTGGAACTCATTCCTGTGGCTTCCAGCCAAACAACAGACAGGCCTATAGGGTGAACAATTACCAACAGGTAGGTACAGTGCTTAGAATAATCAACCATGGGAGATCAGATGGGCAGCATTTGCACAGGGAGATAGCTGAGAAAGCAGCAATGGACAGGAAAGAAGGACACAGAGGAAAGGTAACAAAAGGGAGGAAATGGAAAGACAGCTGTTATATTGTAGGGATTGCAACTCAATGTCATGAACAAATGTGTATAAAGTGTTGAATGGAAAATGAATTTGGTTTGTAAACTTTCACCCAAATCACAATTTAAAAAATGTTAAAAGAACTGATGCTATTGAAAGTAGAAGTCCAAGCTGCACTGAAGGAATTGGTGAGAAACAAGCCTTTAGGAATTGATGGAATATCCAATGAGATGTTTCAACAAATGGATGTGGCACTGGAGGCGCTTACTTGTGTATGTCAAGAAATTTCTAAGACAGCTACCTGACCAATCAACTGGAAGAAATCCATATTTTGTGCCCATTCCAAAGAAAGGTGATCCAACAGAATATGGAAATTATAGAACAGTATCATTAATATCACATGCAAGTACAATTTTGCTGAAGATAATTCAAAAATAGTCACAGTAGTACATTGACAGGGAACTGCCAGAAATTCAAGCTGGATTCAGAAGAGGGTGTGGAACAAGGAGTATCACTGCCGATGTCAGATGGATCTTGGCTAAAAGCAAAGAATACCAGAAAGATGTTTACCTGTGTTTTATTAACCATGCAAAGGCACTGGACTGTGTGTATCATAACAAATTATGGGTAACATTGTGAAGAATGGGAATTCCAGAACACTTAATTGTGTTCATGAGGAGCATACACCAAGAGGCAGTCATTTGAACAGAACAAGGGGATATTGTGTAGTTTAAAATTGGGAAAGGTGTGCAAAAGGTTTGTATCCTTTCACCATACTTACTCAACTTGTATGTTGAGCAAATAATCCAAGAAACTGGACAATATAAAGAACATGGCATCAGGATTGGAAGAAGCCTCATTAACAACCTGTGATATGCAGATGACACAACCTTGCTTGCTGAAAGTGAAGAGGACTTGAAAGCACTTACTGATGAAGATCAATGACTACAGTCTTCAGCATGAATTTTATCTCAACATAAAGAAAACAAAAATCCTCACAAATGGACCAGTAAGTAACATCATGGTAAACAAAGACTGAAGTTGTCAAGGATTTCATTTTACTTGGATCCACAATCAACACCTGTGGAAGGAACTGTCAACAAACCAAAACATGTATCACATCAGGCAAATCTGCTGCAAAAGATCTCTTTACAAGAGCAAAGACGTCACTTTGAAGACTAAGGTTCATCTGACCCAAGCCATGTTATTTTCAATCGCTTCACATGCATGAGGAAGCTGGACAATGAATAAGGAAGATCAAAGAATTGATGTATTTGAATTATGGTGTTGGCGAAGAATATTGAATGTACCATGGACTGCTAGAAGAAAGAACAAATCTGTCTTGGAGGTAGTACAGCCAGAATGCTCTTTAGAAGCAAAATGGCCAGGGTTTGTCTTTCATACTGTTCTGGTTACCTAGTGCTGCTCTGACAGGAATATACCACAAATGGGATGGCTTTAACAAACAGGAGTTTATTCTTACAATTTGGAGGCTTTAA
>NW_006922133.1:1464712-1468084 GCF_000298275.1 Orycteropus afer afer
AGCTACTCAGCTGCTTGTGGTAGATCCCACCATGGAGTTGATTGCCAGTCTCATCATGGGGAATAACTACCACCAGCTGCCCAGCCACTCAACCAGGTCCAGCCAAGTTGACACACAAACATAACTACCACACATACTCTGGTCATGTTGTCAGAAGGGACCAGTCCCTAGAGAAGGATTATCATACTAGGTAAAGTAGAAGGTCAGAAAAAAAAGGGAAGACCCTCAACAAGATGGATTGGCACAGTGGCTGCAAATGATAGGCTCAAGCATGGCAAGGTTTCTGAGGATAGCCCAGGACTGGCCAGTGTTTTGTTCTGTTGTACAAAGAGTTACTAGAGTTGAAACCAACTCAATGGCAGCTATCAACAACAACAAAGTAGCTAGGTATGTATGTAACCATATGACAACAAGGACAGAATTTACTATGAAAAGACAGGAAGAACTTTGGGCCATAAACAAATAAAATAAAAATCTGAATAGCCCAAAACAGAAGAACAGGATACAGTTGAGAGAAATTAGAATTGAGTTAAAAAAAAAAAAAAACCTGTCACTTGGATGTGGACCCTTTTTCAGGTTTAGAAATTCTTTTCCTCATCTTTCCATATTCTTAAAACAATAAAACTTTCATCTATACTTAAGAGTTTTCATACTGTTATGTATGAAAAACAAAAGAAGAAAATCCCTCAATTTACAAAAATATATATTTAAAAAAAAGACAGATAGGGATTGTTACACCTAAACTATCTAACTTTACTCAGGTGACCTGCCCAAATTCTCTACTTGGAACTTGGCTTACTGTCACGTAGAGTCCAGGTTGCCACAAGCTGAATGGTCATGGGCAACAATTATGAGCAAGGACGCAGTAGAGTCAGGTAGGGTAAAACTTCTGAGCTTTCCCCATTCACCCACACAATGGCACTGGCTTCCTTGATTAGTGTCCCCAAACAATGCCCCATTTCTTTTCCCTCAACCCCACTCAGAGGTGTCACCCATACCATCCCAAAACCCCAGCCTTACTTCAGAAATTAAATGTTCGAAACAGCCAACAGTTCCTTTTCCTCTGAAACTAGCCTTTTGAATACTCAAGGGCTGTTATTGTCACATAAAAGAGACTACCTTTTCATAAGTGTAGTGAGAGTCTTTTAAATACATGTTTATTTCCTCATTTTCAGCAATAAAAATCCTTTTAGAGAAACTCAAATAGGCTGAAAGAATCTATTGAAGGAAACCACAAAGGGTAGTTACCAATGGAAAAGGAAACAAGGAAGCACATTCCTGTTACTTATCACAGCAGGTATTTGGAAAGCAGAGCCAGATCAGGATGAAGAAGTTAGGAAGAGGCAGGGTGGAGATCAGATGGACACGGGGCACTAGTACCCACTGCTCTTCTATCTATTCCTTCCCCGCTTCTCAACATCTACTGTAGGAACACAGGTTCCAAATTGATTAGGTTCAAATCAATCTCTTCTCTCCCTCAACTAATAACTATGAGATACTGAGAAAATTATTTAACTTCTGCATGTGGCACACAGTACATGCTCAGTAAATGTTAGCTGTTATCACCATCCTTGTCTCTATTCTCACCCTCCATTCCCAGACCAAGGATACTCTTTGCCCTTTTATTAGTGGTTGGGAGATTTGGAGAAACCTTGTTGCCAATGTCTAGCAAACACAAGGGAAAAAAGTTTCTCCAAAGAAAGAATTTCTGTTTATCTACATTCTTCTGGGCTAACACCTTCACTCCTTCCTTTTATGACCAAATTTTTAGGTTCCCTCAAGGGAAGCAATCATGTACGTTCCATTGTTATATCTCTAAAACTGGGTCTAGGGCCTACCCCAGATGAGCATACAGTAAACGTTTGGTGAATGAATGAATATTAATATTTGAGTTTTATCTCTGATCTTATGTTCCCAGAGAAACAATTTATGGATTAAATAAACTACCATGGCTAGATTACAACATTTTACTGTTTTTTTTGGCAAAAATGTGCTTCAAATGCTCTTAAAAACTATCTACAATACACTCCATTCAAAAAGGAAGGAAGGAATGCAAATCAAAACTATAAAAGGAACCACTTCACACTCACTTGATGCTTTTGTTAGGTGCTATCTAGTCAGTCCTCACTCAAGGTGACCTTACATACTTTTTGTTGTTATATGCCCTGAGTCAGACCTGACTCAAAGCGACCCCCGCCGAGACAGAATCACTAAGAAAGTAGATTGCCCCATCTTCCTTCAGAGGAGTGGCTGGTGGGTTTGAACTGCCAGCCTTCTAGTTAGTAGTCAAGTGCCTTAGGCACTACACTACCAGAGCTCCCTCCTTTAATGTGTGTACAATTTTCTATTTTAAGGTTTACAGTGCAGTGAATTATGGCCCTTCTAGCCACAGTCCTCCATTTTGTGATGTATTATAAATCCTAGCCTCTATGCCTGTGGGTGTGGTCTCATTTTGGGATGAGCTGTCTGTTGTGTCAATGAGGCAGGCTTGAATCCCACTTTGCTGGTGGGTGTGACGAAAGTCACCACCCTTAGTTTCCTTGAGAGTATACGTGCGAATGTTCTGGCAAAGTTCTCTCTATTGCTCTGGATCTTGCATCTGGTTTCTAAACATCTCACCCCCATCCCCCTTGAGAAAGCAGCCAGTCAGCTGACCTGCAAATTTGGGTTCCCCAACCCCTGCAATCACAAGTGAGGAGAATCCTCCAGACATAGGCCTGACCTGTACTTGCCAGACCCCACCACCTCATGAGCCATTTCCTTTGCAGTTTGTGAGTTCTGTGAGAAGTTACAGCAAAACATGGAACCCTAAGACAAGAGGGAGAGTACTGAGGGAGGAGTTGATGTTAGAGATGATGGAGTGGTACAGGAGTTTGGAAAAGTTGGACATTTGGGACATCTTTAACCTCTGCCTCATAGGGACCAACCTTGTGCTGATCCTTCTAAAATAAATCATTCGAGCAAGGTTATGGAAAACTTGTAAAAATGTCACTGGGAACAATTTCCCAAACACAATTAAAAGATTAAATAGCTCTCTAGCTTACACAAAATATGTTGTTGTTATGTGCCATCGAGTCGGACCCAACTCATAGCGACCCCTCCTTAGGTTT
This sequence comes from Orycteropus afer afer, assembly GCF_000298275.1. NCBI lineage: Eukaryota > Metazoa > Chordata > Mammalia > Tubulidentata > Orycteropodidae > Orycteropus > Orycteropus afer. The sequence goes on from NW_006922133.1 coordinate 1,467,823, forward strand.
CCGAGGCAGTATCACTACGGAACTAGATTGCCCAACCTTTCTTTGAGGAGTGGCTGGTGGGTTTGAACCACCATCCTTCTGGTTAGCAGTCAAGTGCCTTAGGCACTACACTACCAGAGCTCCCTACACAAAATATTGTTGTTGTTATGTGCCGTCGAGTCGGCCCCGACTCATAGCGACCCCTCCTTAGGTTTTCGAGGCAGTATCACTACGGAAGTAGGATTGCCCAACCTTCCTTCCGAGGAGTGGCTGGTGGGTTTGA
>NW_006922133.1:1468184-1471902 GCF_000298275.1 Orycteropus afer afer
CCCAACCTTCCTTCCGAGGAGTGGCTGGTGGGTTTGAACCGCCAGCCCTCTGGTTAGCAGGCAAGTGACTTAGCCACTATGCTACCAGAGCTCCTACACAAAATATAGGAAACCCAAATAAAATTGTTTCTATATCTCCATACTTACGTGACAGTGACTGTTTTCCTTGGCATACATGGTAAATGAAAATAAGAAAAAAAATCTAATTTAATAAAATGTACATAGTTTTCTACCCTGTTATATAATTATTTCTCATAAGCATTCAGCCTAGCAAAGAAACCATAAAAATGCAAGAACAAACTAGAAATCACAATTAGAGTTTAGAAGGTCTTCAAGAGTCTGGTTTTTAAAACACATGTTTTCTGTTGCCAACCGTAGGTGCTTTGTAAACTACTCTATTCAACCTCCTGGGTGACGCTTTTCATGAAGATTATTTTATTTCACAATTGCTATGCGTAACTGCTCATTCCAAAAGAAACCCAGATTTTGGTCCTAATGGCATTATTTTTAAAAAATGACAATCTTCATAACCTTTAATCTTTTCAGAAGAAAGTTCACATGAAAAGAAGCAACCTCAGTAGTTTTAGGTCAATTCATAATTCATCTAACAATACTGAGTGTTCACAGGCCACCGATTTTGAATCACAAGTATCTTTTTTCTTATTAAATGATTTTGATAGTGACTTTCATTTTTTTTTAAAATCACGGTTACAATTTCCACAAAAACACATTAAATGTACTGACACAGCAATGAATTATCAAAATATCCACATTTCTGTATCATTAAAATACCTTTAAAAAGTCTCACCTAACACCAGTGAAAAATCATTTAATGTCATATTCCTAGAAACTACAGAAAAAAAATTGGCAACTCTTTTTATTACAAACTGGTAATCATTTGATTTATAATAGGATTGTTCCTTTAAAAAAAAAAAATTACGGTGGAAATAACCAGAGACTGACTTCTCTTCTGTAATATAAAACGATTTTGAGAAGTGACTAACTAAATAATAGTGCCAACAATTTCAGTAAGTAATATTTAGACCAAAATAAAGCGAGATTCTTTTTTAGACAACAGAGATTACTAGGATATTAGTATACAAAAGCTAACAAAGCAGACAATAAATTTCTTGAGCCATACACTTCAACTACAATATAAAGAAGGGTTTGGGGTTAATTCCTACCTTTATAAATAATCCAGAGAAACAAGTTGTTGCTGTATTTACCATTAAGGTGATTAAGATTCCTCCTGATAGCCTTGCTCCTTACCAGGAATAAAACTGCCTTTCTGGAAAAAGCAAGTCTACAACAAAGCCCATGCTGCCCCAGCAAGCCGGAATTTCCAGCAAATGGGGATGAAGCTATTTGCATTTGTTAGTTTAGTGGGGGGTGGGGGGGTGGAGGAGGGGACTAAGGAGACTGCTAAAGTAATTCGCATATTGTCCAAAGGCTGTATAGACAGTACTCATCAGTCACCTGCTCAAACTTCCTTCACCCCTGCCTTCAGAGAGGGACCAAAGGTTTCCCTGGGTCAGAGAATTTGGAAAGCAATGAGAAGACAAGCAAAATCAACTGCCAACCATTGCGTCCGTAGACAAAGTTATCCCCACTAGACCACATGTCCTAAAAACCAAGACATTTTAATAGGCTCAAGAGAACTTGTTAAAATACATCATAGAAAAAAGGGAGAAAGAAAAATCTTCAGGCGTTGCTTGCAATTATTGCAGTTTTTAACTGAAATCTTTAAAACAGAGAAAGGATATTTGCTTTTTGAAGATTCTTCTTTGCATCATAATAGCCATCTCATTTGCACAAGTAAAACATTTGTTTCAAGCTGTTCATATGAAAAATAAAATATCGCTGTTTCAAATTTCATGGCTTTTGAGTGTATCATTTGGGCTGATAGCATTTCTAACCATTCCATTTATAGCAAACAAGGAGAGTACTGAATATACTAAATAGTGTATATTAGTCTGTATTTTACTATAAACCACATTAAAGGCAAAAAATCTAAACGAATACCTGAGTAAAATTTATTCGGAAGCTTCCTGGGGAGACAAATACATCTTAAACTTTTAAAAAGTTTTCTTTATCTGTTGCTTTTGACTCATGGTAACACAGAAAAAGCTAAAGTGCTGCTTTAAGTGGTTTTATAGTTATATAAAAATAGGGGGGAAATAATAAAGCAAACTACAATTTCAAAATGTTAGAGAGCTGAAGCACAGATTACAGAAATCCCATACTCCTGCTCTGCCTATGTCTGAACAAAGAGCAAAAGCAGCCATAATTTCTAGTTTTGTTTAAAAATAGAGAGAGAATGGGGTGGGGGTAGGGGGTAGAGATTATTTCTTGTTTACTCAATGGAAGCTTTCAAATACTTCTCAAAAGACAAAATTTGAATCAGTTAAGAAAGAAAATGTTATACAGGAGGGATTTTTCAAAATATGACCACTTACATCACCTGTGATTTTTAAAAAGATCAAAAATTTAGATTTAAAAACCCACTCCCTTAAAATTTTCACTAAAAAAAACACTAAACCATCATACACAAGCACATACACGCCCCTAGAAAATAAATCATCATTCAAAGACAGAACTAGCAATGTCCAAGATAATGACATTTAGAGTCTAATTTTTTTTTTTACTTTAACCTTAGGAAGAAAGTTCCTATTCATATAACTTATGTCTGAATTAGAAACAAAGAAAAGGTAATATACTACTTCTATCAAAAATATTCCAGTTGACTCAACAGCAACTGCGTGTGGGTTTTTTTTTAAATCAAATACTTATTATCAGAAATGATTTACAAACTTGTGAAGAAAATGCTGTTACCACTGAGTTCTACTGCAAAACTTAAGCAGTTTCCACAGGAGGTGGGGGTGGGGGGCCCAAGAAACTGAACGGTTTTATCAAGGACAGAGTTAAGATGGCCACTGATATCTTCTGGCCACAGGATAGAAATGCTGGCGTACACCTTCTAGATTTGAGGTTTTCCCCTCCTCCACAGTTCCCTTTGGACCAGAGGAATTCCTCTATACCCTTGGGGTCCTGCAACTCTATACTGAAAGCATCTGGAAGTTTGCTGTACTCCTTCCTGGTCTGTATGGTCACAATTGCTTAAAGAATTAGGCTACAAGTGTGGGCCATTAATTTACAATCAACAATGCATAAAGCTGAAGCCAAAGTTAAATAACACTAATTCATTCATGTTTTAGAAATTATGTAAATTAAGAATTTAATAAACATAATTTTCTTTAAAAGTGGTTTATGTACCTTTAAAGCAGGGTAGAATGGTGTGTTGATGTAAGAATTTACAAAAAAACAAAACCTTTTAATATCCCATAAAATGAGAAAAAAAAAATAGTAGAGCTAAATTTTTAAAGGAATTCTCTGATAGCTTCTGAATTTCTCCAATTTTTCAAAAGATAAAAACCTACATTTACTGTGCTAATGAATAAAATTTTGAAAACAAAATAAAATCTATTTGCTTACAAACTTGCCCAAATAAAGATGGAAAAAAGAAAAGATAAACAAAACAAACCACACACAGCTTTTAAAATTAACAGCAGTCCCGGTTCTGACTCTAAATTGTTGGATTATCTTGTCCTAGTTCCTCGAACGGGAGCTCTGGTAGCATAGTGCCTAAGACACTTGACTGCTAACCAGAAGGCTGGCGGTTCAAACCCACCAGCCACTCCTCGGAAGGAAGGTTGGGCAA
>NW_006922133.1:1472297-1473631 GCF_000298275.1 Orycteropus afer afer
ACAACACTAACCATAAGCAAGGGGCTTTGAAAGACGGTATCATAGTGCCTAAGGCACTTGACTGCTAACCAGAAGGCCTGCGGTTCAAACCCACCAGCCACTCTTCAGAAGGAAGATGGGGCAATCAACTTCAGTAGTGATACTTCCTCGGAAACCAAAGGAGGGGTCGCAATGAGTCGGGTCTGACTTGAAGGCACATAACAACAACAACAACAACCAACTCACTACCACTGAGTCGATTTCAACTCATAGCGACCCCCACTGAGTTTCCGAGGCTGGAAATCTTTATGGAAGTAGATTACCCCATCTTCCTTCCACAGACCAGCCAGTGGGTTTGAACAGCTGACCTTCTTCCGGTTAGCAGCCAAATGCCTTATCCGCTGTGCCACAAGAGGTCCTTACCAAGCATAAGCCTAGTAAGAATGGTGTTGTTTCTGATTATTGAACTGTTTACAAAGTAAAATAAAAATAAAATCATTAGGAAGAGATTTAAAGTAAATTAAATTATTACTATTCTTGAAAAGAAAAGGAGTAAAATTTAAACAAACAGCTTTCTAATACAATGTCAAATCAAGTAGCATTCATGCTTGCATGCTTCACTGTATTTCCTTAAGAAACTATGCAACTGAATTGTCTTTAGTCTTTAATTACTTGAAAAAGTTTTACATGCTATAGCCTAAAAGTAACTTTGGAAAAGGAATTATATAAAGGTTGAAAAACAAACCTTCCCATTATATTTAAGAAATATTCAAAATGAATGAAAAACATTTTTTAATTTATGAAATTCAATGAAATATTATTATGCCTTTTTGTTTAACTTGAAACATTTTACTGAATAAAATAAGCCAATCACAAAAGATCACATATTTTATTATGCCTTTTATATTATTGAATATTTAAGTCAATAAATCTAATATTTCTCTAAGTTTTTTTAAAAGGCCATAAATAATATTAAGAAGCAAATGACTGAGAAAGAAGTTTTATTTTATGACAAAGGGATGCAATAAATGAACTTCTCAAGCAAATCAATAATGGAACACCCAAGAGAAAAGGGGGACAAGGTGATTATGAGACAAATTGTAAAGCAGTATTAATGGGCAAAATACATGGAAGGAAGAAGATTTAACCTCACATGTAATCTAAGAATGAAAAATGTTTTTAATGGCATTTTTTTAAATTAGCAAAAACTAACAACAATAATCCTCAAGGTTGGCCAGAGTAGGGGAAAACCACTAGTGTAAATGGTGCAGTAGGGGAAAAGAGGCCCCAGATTCAAACAGGTTCAGTAGAGACACTTTCATAAGGCCTTGGACAGAACAAAGACCATCATCCTG
>NW_006922133.1:1474496-1482469 GCF_000298275.1 Orycteropus afer afer
AAAGCCTGGACAAAAGAGCAGTCAGCCCCAGGCTTACAGGTGAGGAGAGACAACTCAGGGACGCACAAAGCAGCAGGCAGGAAGAGCAGGAGAAAGGGGATTAAAAGCCAGGAAGCCAGAGAGAAGAGCAATCAGCCGAAGGGATTAGGTGAGGAAAGGAAACTCAGGCCCGCCCAAAGCAGCAGGACAGGAAAACAAGAGAAAGGGGATAAAAGCCAGGAAGCCAGACAGAGGAGCAGTCAGACACAGGGACCCAGGTGGGGGTGATACGAGAGGTCTCCAACAGCAAGACAAACTTGTCTTGCCTCATCTACCTAATGGACATGTCCAGTTAGGACCAGGTTCAGCTAATAATAGAAAAACCTGAAATAATAGCGGCTTACACAACATAGAAGTTTATTTCTCTCAAATAACAGTCTTAAACTAGGTAACACAGGCCGGTATGAAAGCTCTGCTCCACCAATTTCTCTGAGACTTGGGTTCCTTCCTGATTTCCATTCCACTCTGCCTAGGATGTGGAGCTCCAGCCAACACAACCACATTCCTAGTAGCAGGAAAGAAAAAGGAAGAGAAGGACACACTCATCTCTCTTTAAAGAAACTTCCCAAAGCACACTAGCACACACAAGTAGAACACATTACCTCTGCTTTGATCCCATTGGCCAGGACTTAGTTACATGGCCATACCTAACTCTTAGGAAGGAGCTCTGTTGGTGGTGTGCCTAAGGCATTTGACTGCTAACCAGAAGGCTGGTGGAAAGCTAGGAAACTCTTAGGAAAGCTACAATGCAGTCTTTATACTAGGCAGTCTAGCAGTATCACTAAGAAAGGAAGAATAGATAGTGGAGGACAAACAGCATTCTCAGCCACACACTTCAAACTCAGCCCATCCCAAATGAACCCATCAGTTTCCAGGATAAACTGCACAATTTTACACCTTTGTAATGTGTCCACCCTACCTTTATCTCTATTCTCAGCAAATTCAATCTCCTCTTAATACACACACCTTACATCTTTTTGTGAAGCTTTCCTTTACCCAACAGCCTCTTCCTTCAGCCCAAACAGATTGTATGTCTGTGGGCTCCCTGGATGTCTAGCAAACATCTCTATCTTTGCATTGCTAATTCTGTACTGTATTTTTTGTTTCACAAGTCTACTCATCCCTCTCCCACTAGATAGTAAAGCTCTTGAGGGCAGAGACAATGCCTTATTTGTCTTATGCACATAGATCTATGACATACCAAGTTTTACAAAATCATCTATTAGTACCTGCTTCCTAGAATTTAGGGCCAGCAGGGCACCAAGAAGTACCTACTATATGTAACATCCAACTTTTTTTTAGAAATATCTTGAGATATGGGCAATGAAATGCCATGTGTAATTTTAAATTGAATTATCAACTATAAAGGAGCTCTGGTGGCATAGTAGTTAAAGCATTTGGCTGCTAATCAAAAGGCTGGCAGTTCAAACCCACCAGCCACTCTGCAGGAGAAAGATAAGGCAGTCTGCTTCGATTTACAGTCTTGGAAACCCTATGGGACAGTTCTACTCTGTCCTAGAGGGCTTCTATGAGTCTGAATCGACTAGATGGCATTGGTTTTGGTTTCTTTGGTTTTATCAACTGTAAGGCAGCTAATTCCCAAAAATGCTTGTATCAACAAGGTTTCTATGATCCAAATGTGACTTTTACCTTGCTAATTAGTCTCCAAGGAGCTCTGGTAGCACAGTGCCGAAGCCATTTGAACCTACCAGCTACCCTGCAGAAGGAAGATGGGGCAATCTACTTTACTTAAAGATTTACTGCCTTGGAAACCCAATGGAAGTTGCTATGAGTCAGAATCGGCTGGATGGCAGTAGGTTTTTTTTTGTTGTTGTTAATTAGTCTCCAGTGGTAACTCAGAGTAGATACTGGGGTTATTGTTGTTGTTATGTCCGCTGAGTCAGACCTGACTCATAGCGACCCCTCCTTGGGTTTCTGAGGCAGTATCACTATGGAAGTAGATTGTCCAACCTTCCCTCTGAGGAGTGGCTGGTGGGTTTGAACCGCCAGCCTTCTGGTTAGCAGTCAAGTGCCTTAGGCACTACACCACCAGAGCTCCTACGATACTGGGATAGTTCTCAAGAATTCTAATCCTACTTCCGTAGTGATACTGCCTCGGAAACCCAAGGAGGGGTCACTATGAGTCTGGGCCGACTTGACGGCACATAACAACAACAACAACAACAACCTTCCTTTTGCCCTGTTCTCTAGCCTGGGTAGTATTCTTGCTGTCTTGCCTGCTGTTCCACTTGGGCATGAAGTCTTAAGACCATCAATCCTAACCACCATGCCACCAACAGCAGTTAAATGTAACTTCAATAATAAAAGACTGTATAGTTACTTATTGTCTTACCATTAGCTCCTGGTGGTTGTAATACATCTCCTGTCAGGTGACACCATCCAACTGGGAAAATATCTCGAGAATCATACTTGCACCAATAATCAAAAGCTCCACTCCAGCCATCAAATGTGATATAAACTTCATCTCCTTTCACATCTCCAATAGTTGCAGGGCAGATCAGGTAAGGGTTTTTTCTGTCTATTGCTTCAAGTTTCATTCCCACTTCAAAATTATTTAGGGCTGGCCTTGGTGGTTCCTACCAAAATGTTAAAAAAGATTTGTTTCATTATTAAGATATGTATACTAAGAACTATTTGCTCAATTGTATTCTCTTACAACCTTTAGTGACCAGAACCTGAACTCCATGTTTAATTAAGAATTAATACAGAAAGAAACAGTTCCTATAGATCTCTCTAAAACTCTGCCCTCCAAACCCACTTTTACTCTGGAGCAGAGCCAAGAATCTGGAAGGAAACAAAACCATCTTGATAGTAATTCATTGAAGAAATAATATTTTTAACTATGTGCCAGAAATTTAGATTCATTGGCGAACAAAATTATCAAAGATCCCTTCTCTCATGGAGTTTCCATTCCACTGCTGGTGGTGGTAGCAGTGGTAAGGTAGGGGGAGCAATTAACAATACAGGTAGGCCATAGTTATGAACGAGATCCATTCCTGGGTACTTGAGTTTTTCAATGGAATTTCTATGTGAGGCGGAGCAAGTGCATATGGTTCTTACTTAGTTTTACTTTAGTGCAAAAAAAAAAAAAGGAGTTCTGGTGGCGCTGTGTTTAAAGCATCAGGCTGCTAACCAAAAGGTCCCAGGTTCAAACCCACCAGCTGCTCCATGGGACAAAGATGAGGCAGTCGGCTTCCCTCAAGATTTATAGCCTTGAAACCCTATGAGGCAGTTCTACCCTGTCCTATGGGTGGCGATGAGTCGGGGTCACTATGAGTTAGAATTGAATCTATGGCAGTGGGTTTGGTTTTTGGGTTTAGTGCAAGAAAAGGCTCGAAGACTTTTCAAAGATTTAATAAAACTACATGCAGCAAATGAAGGTGATTGTGATGAAGAATTTTTTCAAGTAGGGATTGCTACAATTGTTTCAAAATTAGGGAAAATTTACATAAATTACAAGGCATGCAGGAGTTGTGTGTAAATCAGATGTTCATAAGGTAACTCAGGGACTGCCTGTACACTTTAGAAGAGGGAGTCAGATGAACATAATAAATATATAAATAATAAGATCTATTGAAAGGTGATTATAGATCCAAAGTAAAGGAACAATAGCAAGTAATATTCAAAAAGAAACTCAAAGTATAAAATGCAGAAGCAAGACCATGAGTCTGGGGTCATTTATGACAGCCAATCCAGAAACTAATAAAAAAATTCTTTTTTAGTTACAAAAAGCTAAAGCATATAAATGCCAACAGGAATCTTAGAAATCCCAGGTACTATGTTAAAAGCCATCTTTTCTTTCAATCTGCTTTTTATCCTAGTAAATGGAACCATCAGCAACAAAGTCATCTAAGCCAGAAGCCTAGGAAATAGTCCTAGACCAAAGGTTCTAAACCCTCCTGCCCATTAGAATTACTTGGGGCCACACCCCACAGCTACTGATTGTATAGGTCTGGGGTGGGGCCAAGACATCAGCTTGTTTCATTCCCCAGGTGATTCCAACGTGCTTACAAGGCTGAGAACCACTGTTCAAGGCTCATCCTATTCACTTACTGCTGCCCGTGTTCAAACAAAATTTAGTCTGCCAATTCTAGCACCCTAGTCTCGGAACCCAAGGAGGGGTCGCTATGAGTCGGGTTTGACTCGATGGCACATAACAACAACAACAACAACCGTCTCCTAGCCAGAAATTTAAGCCACATTCACAAGAGGATGTGTGGCTAAAAGCACAGAATACCAGAAAGATGTTTAATTATGTTTTACTGACTATGCAAAGGCATACAACTGTGTGGATCATTACAAATTATGGATAACGTTGCAAAGGATGGGAATTCCAGAACACTTAATTATGCTCATGGGAAACCTAAACTTAGACCAAGAGGCAGTCTCAAACAGAACAAGGGGATATTGCATGGTTTAAAATCATTAAAGATGTGCATCAGGGTTGCATCCTTTCACCATAGTTATTCACTCTGCATGCAGCCAGGATTGTGAGGACAGCACAGGACTGGACAGTATTTCGTTCTGTTGGAAATGACTTGATGGCAATAAATAACAGATCTCTACAACAGTAACACTGGTAGTTAACCGTCAATTTTTTATTTTGTGCCAAGCAATGTTTTAAATGTTTTGCACATTAATTCTCACAACTGTGTGAGGTCAGCAATTATTACCACCCCCTTCCATTTTACAGATAGGAAAATTGAGGTACAGTTGCCTAAATATACCCCATTAAGTATCAGAGCTGGATCTTAAACCTAGGACATCTGCCTCAGAGCCAACGCATTGGTCATCTTCAATTCATCCTCTTTAAAGCCCATCCAGTTCTCCTGGCCTCTTTGAAGGCTTTCCTGACCAACTCCTGCCCACAATTAGGCCTACCTCAAACAGAGCTGCTTTCACCTTCATTTGTGAAACCACTATTAAAATGTGTTCACTCCTTTGTGATTTTAAGAGATTCTTAAAAGCAGGTACTATATCTTTTTCACATTGTTTGCAGCACAGTACCCAAGAGCAAGGATTTTTTTTAAATGACTGAAATAAGGAATCACCTCAGGAACAGTAAACAATCTCTCAACTAATTCTTTCACCAAGACCTAATTAGAAAAGTGTATCTTTTCTAATTGGTTCCTTTTAAAAATGCTCCTCAGAACCCATCCTTTTGGACCCTTACAATTACTGAGTTAATTACATGTTCCATGTCAGACTTCTCCAGTAGACTGTGGGTGCCAGGAGGACATGTGGTGTTGCTCAGGCTTCAAACCAGTTTAAACTGGTTCAGTCATGGCCAGCGTAGTAAAACTAGAACAGATCCAAATTTATAAAATTTGAATGATCCGGAACACTAACCAGAATGTGAAAAACTACAGGTGGAAGCCCTGTAATGGGAGACACAGAAAAGGTGTAGTGAGTGCTTTTAGAAGCCTGATGCAAGAGACTGGATTACTGCCAGGACTGAGGAGAGCAACACACATTCAAAGTAGCACAGTGTGGTACTTAAGGTTATGTGTCAACTTGACTGCACCTGGTTTTGAGTGACTGGACAGCTGGATATAGTGATTCCCCATGATATAAGACTAGTAATCATCAACCCCACGGTGTAATCTGCTGTGAGCAGCTGAGTAGCTGCCTTAGGGATGGTGTCTGCTTCCAGTATATAAGAAGCAGCTTTGAGAAAGGTCCCTGACCTCTTTGGCAGGCTTTGATCCTGCATGTACCTGAGTCTTCATTCGGCAGCCTGCCATGTGGTCTGCCAATCTTGGGACAGTTTCTGGACTTGAACCAGTGGCCTGCCATGTTGCTTGATCATCTTGGGACTATGCCATTTTACTTGTCAACCTTGGGCTTGTCAGCCTCAGCATTCAGCAGCTGCTTGAGTTAAGAAGCACCTCCAGCTCCAGTGGGCTGGGATCAAGAGGCACAGCTGAAGCCTAAGGTCGAAGGGCTTCACCCAGCCCCTAGAGCTCGCACTTTGAACACAGACTTCTAGCCTTCTAAACTCTAAGAGAATAAATCCCTCTTTGTTAAAGCTACCCATTTGTGGTATATTTCTTTTAGAATGGCACTGGGGGACCAAAATGCATGGTCAGCTGCCATCTTTGAGGTGGGCACCACTGTTTTCAACCCAGCTGGCCAAGAGATTTGGTTTCTATGCAATGCACCCCGGTTTCTAAGAGGGTAATCAAGTTTCTAGCAGGGCTTCAACCTGTAATTTTCCCTGTACTGGTCAGTGTTCCAGTTCAGCCACATTCTAAACATTCGAGTCCGTTCTGGTGTCGCTTCCTCAGCAATGACTGAACCAGGCTGAGCCAGTTTGAAGTCCAGTTCCAAAAAATAAATGAAAGGGTTTTATCTCAAACCAGCTACCTCCAGATTTAGATAACTGCCAAAATGGTTTCCCCTGCTGTCAATGAAAGGTAATGATGTAACAACAAAAAAAATGTCACTGCCATCAAGTCAAACCCAACTCACAGCGAACCCTTTTTGGGTTTCTGAGGAAGTATCACTATGGAAGTAGATTGCCCACCCTTCCTTCTGAGGAGTGGCTGGTGGGTTTGAACGACCAACCTTCTGGTTAGCAGTCAAATGCCTTAGGTACTATGCTACCAGTGCTCCTTAATGATATAAAGCCACTTCTAAACGTTTTTAAAAAATTAGGTTTGTCCCCTATGAACACTCTCATCATCATCAGTTCCTGAATGACTTCCTGAACACAAAGATACAGTATGTAAAAGCTATAGCTAAAATAAACAAGGGAGAATTTCCTTTTCTTAAAATGAAAATGGTTCTAATCTAGAAGGTAACTATTAAAGAATGCTTTTAAACTCCCTCTTTGCCTACCTGCATAGGGTTCTCCTTAAAGACCATTTCTTCTCATTTTCCACCAATCCTGAAGCCAGTCTCAGGATTATCTGTATTGCCCCTCTTCCTGAAATATTCTTACCCTTACAGCCATTCCTAAGTGTATCTTTAAGTCGAATTTGTACGTAGGGCAGAACAGGTGCATACAGTTCTTATTCAGCCTTACTTTAGTGCAAGAAAAGGTTCAAAGCCTTTTCAATGATTTAAAAGGGAAGGTGATTGTGATGAAGAATTTGTTGTGAGTAGGGCTTGGTACAAGGAGCTCTGGTGGTGCTGTGGTAAGGCATTGAGCTACTGGCTAAGAGATCAGTGGTTCAAACACACCAGCCACTCCGTGGGGGAAAAAGATAAGGCAGTTTGCTTCCCTAAAGATTTACAGACTTGCAAACCCTATGGGGGTCAGTATGACTCACATTTGACTTGATGGCAGTGGGTTTTGGCTTTGTTTGGGGTTGGTTCAATAGTTTCAAAATGAAGGCAAATTTACGTAACATTAAAGGACAAGTACCAGTTGTTCATAAGTCAGACGTTTGTCCGGGAACTGCCTGTGTTCTCGCTGGACTAGCTCATTCATGCTCAAGGCTCCATAGCTACTATTTATGCTGAAAATTCCCAAATCCACATGCCCAAGACAAAGCTTGTTCCTAAATTTTAAACCCTTTACTCTCAACATCCTATAATCATCCCTACTCAAATTTCCTAGATGCACCTCAACACGTCCAAAACTGAATTCAGGAGTTCCGGAAAGATAGCGGACTAGGCAGAAAGACTGCACAGACCCTCTTCAACAAAGAAAAGGGAAACCAATTAACACAAGACACAGAAGATAATCTTGGACCCCTGAGCCTTGAAGGGAAGGATATAGAAGTGGACTAAACCACAACTAGTAAGCCACATTCACAAGAGGATGTGTGGCTAAAAGCACAGAATACCAGAAAGATGTTTAATTATGTTTTACTGACTATGCAAAGGCATACAACTGTGTGGATCATTACAAATTATGGATAACGTTGCAAAGGATGGGAATTCCAGAACACTTAATTATGCTCATG
>NW_006922133.1:1485335-1487663 GCF_000298275.1 Orycteropus afer afer
CCTTGGCTGCTCTTCACAAACAGTTAACAGAGATCTAAATACAATAACGCCACGATGCCTCGGAAACAACAGACCATCACAGTCCACACAAAGAAGCAGGACAAAGTGGTAGAAACAAGGGAACAGGATACAGACCCAGAACAAAACTGAATCTAACTGTTCCCTCCAGATGTATTATTCACCTTCTTGTATTCTCTAGCCTTTCTTCATTCATTTAACAAGTATGTGCCAGGAACTATGGTACGCAACAAAAATACAAAACCATATTAACTCTCAAAAGGAACACACAGTCCAGAAGGCAAGAGAGACAGATGGTGAAAATAATATAACCCAATATGTAAAAGGATTGAGATGTGCACAAGTTGCTACAGAAGTATAAGAACGAAGAGGGGGAATTAGGGAAGGTGTCATGGAGGATTTAATGCCTGACTTGAATCTTCACAAAGAAGCAAGAATTAGCCAGACTAAAAAACCATGAGTCAAAGCACAGCTCTAGAAAGGAACAAGCTATCTACAGGCTATTACAAGCAATTTAGAACAAAAAATCCAAAGTAGGGTGTGGCAGCCGTAAACCTGATCATACAGGACCTACTGACCATATTAAGAAACTTATAATTCATATATTGAGTGTGACCAGGAACTTCATTTTTAAGCAGGAGAATAATGTGATCTGTTTTTCGTGTCAGATACATATTTCTAGCAGTCATGTGGAAGGGTCAAGATAAGAGGGAGTTAGAAGGCTAGTATAACATTCCAGGCAAGAGGAAATCCTACCTAAAAGGCAATGGTGGTAAGATTAGAAGAGACAGAACAAAAAAATAATTAGGAAGTAAAGCAAGTGCTACTTCCTAATTAGGTGGCAATCCAGAGGCCAAGGTCAAGGAGGAGTGAGGATTTATGATAACTTCTGGCGAAGTTTCTAGCTTTCCTGAAAAAAGCACCCACAAATCAGTAAGAATAAGAAAGTAAACCCAGTAGAAAAATACCAGTGCTCTTCTGGGATGATGGAAAAGTTCTGAAACTACAGACAGGTGGTGGCTGCACAATACTGTGAATTCACCAATTGTCACAGAACCGTACACTTTAAAATGGTTCACTGTTATAAAAATTCCCCTCCAATTAAAAAAAAAAAAGGGAGCTCTGGTTGCACAGTGGTTAAAGCATTTTGGCCGCTAAGCAAAAAAAAAAAAGGTCAGTGGTTTGAACCCACCAGCCACTCAGTGAGAGAAGGATGAGGCAGTCTGCTTCCATTAAGACTTACAGACTTGCAAACACTATTGGGCAGTTCTACTATGTCCTATGGGGTTGTTATGAGTCAGAAACAACTCCCCAGCAGTGGGTTTGATGGGTTTACAGGGGAAAAAAAGAAGGCTATTCAACAAATAAAAAACATCAATTTCACTGGTAATCAGGGCAACAAAAATTGAAACAATGGGATACCATCCTCATTCCCACCTCCCCAAAAAGATTCACAAAATTTTTTAAAAAATGGTACTATTCAATGTTAGTAAAGGTCTGCGGATATGAGCATTTCTATACACTAATGATGGACCACAGCCTGGAATAGCTCTTTGTGCCAGCAATTTAACAGTATATATCAACACACAAAATACATATTTCCTTTGAATCAGCAATTCTACCTCTAAGAATGTAGCCAACAGAAACATTCCTACTTATACAGAAAGCTCTACCTAAGACTGTTCATTGTAGAATGGATGTAAACAAGCATATGAAGACAGCCTAAACATCCATCTCTACCCGTTGCCATCGAGTTGATTCCTATTCATAGCAACCCTATAGGACAGAGCAGAACTGCCCCATACGGTTTCCAAGGCTGTAATCATTATGGAAGCAGGCTGCTACATCTTTCTCAGCTGAGTGCTTAACCACTGCACCACCAGGGATCCTTCCAAACATCCATCTATTAGGGAGAGGTTAAATCAATTCTGAAAGTCCATACTACAGAAAAGTACAATGTATGAAATGGAATGAAAAAATTTTCAAAATACGTATTTTTAGAGGAAAAACTAAATCACAGAACAATACATATATTTCCATTTAAATCTGAAAAACACAAGTTCATCTATGCCTGTACTTGAACAAAAAAAGGTCTGGAAGAATAATGATAGAACTTAAATTTGGAGAGAAGAGTGGAATGGAGGAATGGAAATGGTAAAGGAAGATTTATTTTTCACTCTAGCAAAGTGTACATTTTGATTTTCCCTATGCATCAATAGGGAGCTCTGGTAGCATAGTGCCTAAGGCACTTGACTGCTCACCAGAAGGCTGGCGGTTCAAACCCACCAGCCACTCCTCAGAAGGAAGGTT
>NW_006922133.1:1488283-1490027 GCF_000298275.1 Orycteropus afer afer
CTACTTCCGTAGTGATACTGCCTCGGAAACCCAAGGAGGGGTCGCTATGAGTCGGGGCCGACTCGACGGCACATAACAACAACAACAACATCGCTTCAGAAGTAGATTGCCCAACCTTCCTTCTGAGAAGTGACTGGTGGGTTTGAACCACCAGCCTTCTGGTTAGCAGTCAAGTGCCTTAGGCACTACACCACCAGAGCTCCTCCTGAATGGCTAATAGGTGTTTAATAAATAAAGACTACTGGTAAATACCTTTTTTTTTAAATTGTGATTTGGGTGAAAGTTTACAGAGCAAAATAGTTTTCCATTCAACAGTACAGACACATTTTGTTTCATGACACTGCTTCCAATCCCCACAATGTTAACAGCTCTCTTAAAAATATGGAATGCTTCACAGATCTGTGTGTCATCCTTGTGCAGGGGCCATGCTAATCTCCCTTGTATTGTTCCAATTTTAGTATATGTGCTGCTGAAGCAAGCACTAAATAAATATCTTTTTTTATTTGCTATTCTCACATGTGTTTTACACATTGACCAAAGGGTTTGCATTTGCCTGTGTCCCTCTGTGGTTGGGCAAGCTCATTCTTCCAGCATTCATGCTACTCAAAACTGTATTTTAACAATTTATTTTATTTTTAATGCCAAAGCCATATAAATTGATGTTTCCCATCCTTGTCTTTAATTTCCTTCAAAAGTTTTTAAAAATTACAATCAATTTTTACCATTCCCAATGGGAATATTTGTAATAAAAATTAACTGACTTAAAAAACAATTAGGAGAAAGGGTAAGAAAGAAATATTCAGATAAAATTTGGCTTTTATTCGTTATTTCTTAAAATAATGTACTCTTTCCAACATCTCAAGAACATAAACTATTTACCCTTTTTTCAAATAGCAAGTATTTTCTCATTAACAAATTATTTCTGGTAAGATTACTGTTTTATTATTATTATTATTATTATTATTATTATTATTACTACATTCTTTGACTTCTGAAACCAAATCTTTCCAAGTGATTTTCAGGTGGCTTTTGGGCCCATCATTATTTTCTCCCATATAACATAAAAAAGGATGAGATGACTAACACAGCAAATTGAGGGGAAACAGTTCTGAAGTTATGTAAAAAACAGCAGTGAAATTTGCTTTCAGAAGAGCATCCGTTTCATATCTAAGGTCAAGAAAAAAAAAAGAACTTTGTTCAAGGTCAAGAAAGAGGGTATTAATTCATTTTGACCAGTGGGTGATTGTAATTGAGCCTTTTTCTGACTTGCCAATCCAGTAACTTGACAACTATTTTGGCTTTACCACTTCAGAGAAGACAAAGCATTTAAGTATCCCCCTTAAAACAGTAAAACCATTCTTACATTCTTAAACAGTGTTGCAGGTGCCATTTCAGATCCAGTTAATGTTCGTAGGAGGAACATTGGCCAAGATGACACATTCATCTGGTACCCTATTTTAGAAAATAAATTAGATTATCATGAAAAAGCCTCCCTGTGATTATTACAGCAAGTCTAGTATAAAAAAAATAGGTTTCATTCACCATACTTTTGTAGAGAATAGAGTAACTTCCTTATCTAAGAATGCAGGAGACAAGAAAGATGCACAGATGTACCCTCCTCTCAGCACTACTGCTTTCCCTGTACTGTTTGGGGACAATGCTACAGTGAGAGCGTAGACTCTCATTTTGGAGAAGTCACTGGGTACGGTTCACCAACATGCACATATATGTTGGGAATGCCAGA
>NW_006922133.1:1490127-1495170 GCF_000298275.1 Orycteropus afer afer
ATTTTCTGTCAAAGCTCAGTGAACATATACACATACAATGGTGCATTTCATTGTATGTAAATTTTATCTCAAACAACAACAAAAAAAGCTGTAAATATTAAACTCTAGTTAATGATATGCATGCTAAAGTATTTAGGAGAAGTGTACTGCTGTCAATACTTACTCTGAAATGCATTAAAAAATAGGATGGATTGACTGATCAATAGAGGGACAAATAGATGGCTAAGTGATAAAACAAGTACAGTAAAATGCTAACAGTAGAGTCTAGGTGGTGGGTATGTGGCTATTCTCTGTAAATTTTTTCCACTTTTTCTGTATACTTGAAAATTTTCATACGATATATTAAGAAAAAAAGACAGATGTTACTTTCACAATCTATACAAATACTAAACATAATATTCCTTCAGAATTTCTATCAGATGTTGATCCAAATCAACTCAATCAGTGCCCTTCTTAGAGAGTTTACCAGGTACTGATGAGGTTCATAGCATCTGGCACAGGTAGCAGGGAGCAGGGGTCTGCTAGTTTTGTTGGGTTTTTTGGAAGCAACCTGTTCTATGCAACAATGCCCTTTCTTGACGTTAGAATTGGAGGGAACCTGCCATGTACCCTGATGAGTAGAGAGGCATTAAGACAGGGAAGCACATGAATCACTAGCAGTGGGTCCATCAGCAGGACAAAATATGAAAAATTAAGACAGAAAGTCATCCCATAATAAGCCTGTACCAAAATCCCTAGAACTAGACTAGGAAAACAATTGTTGCTTAGAAAATATCTCAGGGGTGATTTATTATATACTTCCTTATAATAAATCAACATTACTAGTGATATCTAATAAATATTTATGCACAACATGGATTTTCCATACTATGGTTAGAATACTGTATAAGAATCAGTCTCTAGTCCTAATGCCTTTCTCTTAACCCCTATCTTATGTTCCTACTCTATCATGCATCAGGATTTTCCTTAATGTAACATTTTTCTTAATTCTATAATTGCCTAAGGTCAAACATACATTAAAAGGCAAAAAACAGATTACACATAAAAAGCTCAAAAACAGACAAAACTAATCTACGGTGCTAGGAAGTCTGAACCGCGTTTACTTTTATGAAGGGGAGGTAATGGCTAGAAGTCAGCAGGAGTGGGGCTTCTGGGTGCTGATATTGTTCTGTTTCATAATTTGGGTGTTGATTATACAGACATGTTCATTTATAAGCTTTACATTTATGATGTGGGCACTTTTCTGTTTGTATGTTAAACCTCTTTAAAATCTCCTAAATAATAACCTTTAAGGTTTAGATGAAAGCAGCTAATGAACAAATTAACAAAAATTTACCAAAATATAGACTAATCAGAACATATTGCTATATATTTCATTCATATTTTTAAAATCAATAAACTCTAAAAAGTTATTTGAAAAAAAGAGAATGACCATAAATCTGGCTGTATCTTTGAAATGCTGACTATCACAACAACTGCATTTTCTTTAAACAATATATAAAAATATATTACCATGTTCCAAACAGAGAAATAAAATCCAAACAGGGAAGCACTGAGCCCCAGGTTCAGGCTTACGTCTCTTACAGAATTCTGTAAGATTTAATCAATATTATAAAAATGAACAACAAAAAACCTGAAAGAGGTGAAGAAAGAAAAGAAGGCAAAAAGCAGAAAACATGCATGTGCTTTACTCCTAAGCCATCTTCTTGGACTAATACAGCCCCTATTAGTTTTTTAATATATTTTAAATCAAATTAGGTATAATTAACAATTAGAGAAAGGATAGTATAAAAGGTTATTACTAAAAGAGTGGTTATTATTTTCTCAGGGCATTTTTCACTAATAGGAAACAAAAAAAATTCCATTCTTTCACTGAGTTTACAAGAAAGATTTTCATTTTCAGCACTATAAACAAGAACCAAATAAAAAACATCATCTACCATTCTCTGAGAATATAGAATAATGTTAAAATAAAGTAAGTCACTATTTCTTTTTTTACAGCATAAAATGGTACACCTATTTTTTACAAAAGAAAAAGTGTCCAAAATTACAGTCACATACTTTTTACCTTTTAAAAACTTGGCCAAAATTGAGAGCTACATACTTTGGGCCTTAAAAACCTTTGAGGAAAGTTCCATCCATCCTACTCCTCTCTACAGATCTAAAGGTACCTAAAGGTAGCCCCTCACTCTGATTTCTTTGCACTATCGGGGTGATGAAATTCCCCAGTTTGAAACTGGAGCCTGGATATGGAGTCATAACCTTTCCCTGAGCTCAACTACAGTGAAAATGCTGAGGGTTCAGTGAACACACAGGGAGAGGAAGTAAGCTGTTATTAAATGCTACAAATTTCTTCCCCAGTAGGATTTCGGAGTCTGAATATGTAATCTAGCAGAGATGCATCTGACATTTCAAGTTTGAGGACTTAGCATGAGTCTTGGCCTGGAGTGGGGGAACCTTCAGCACACACCTGAGACATGTGTACTTAAGTTATACTCTACAACATATGGTACTGAGTTTCTCTTTCATGATACATTCTCCAGAGTAACCACCTCACCATCTATTTACAAGAACACTTAAGAGAAGAGATTTTTAAAAGACTACTTAAACCTATTTCTACTAAATATTACACCATTAAGAATATGCTTGTTCTTTTAAAACTCTTTGTCCTTACCCAGTGGAGGCTGAAGTAAGTCCCCATCCTTTTCACAGGTCCCAACTGGCTGTATGTCCGGGGAATCAACAAGTCTCCAAAAGTCATTCCGGTTGTCACTACCATCCAGTCTTAAACGTAACCTGGCACCAGTAATTCCAACAACTGTGGCAATACACACTGAAGTAGTATTGCGAGGGTCATGGGCTTCCAATTTCATACCAACTTTGAAATCATTAGCTGGTGGAATCTTGGACTATATGTATGTATAAATAAAATTTTGTTAAAAAATGCATCAACTACAGGAAAAACAAATAGCACGTAACCAGAATATCCACAGAATGTTTTAAGTAACAGTCACAGCAGACGATAAGGGAGGTAAGGGGTATGAAGGTCAAGGAAGAGATCTTCTCTAAACCCTCTCCTTAGCTTGACAGATACCATAAAAACACCAACCACTGTTGGTCTACTCATCTCCCACTTCCAGGCAACCCAAATACAGCCTCTAACATGCCTCTTAAGTGGCTTTCTAAAATAAGAACCTGCTTAAGCCATTCCCCTAGAAATAAGTCAATCAGCAGCTCACCACGGCCTAAGTTTAAAGTCCAACTTCTCAGCACAGTTTAAAAGTCCACACATCTTTAACCTCATTCGCAGTCTATCACCTCTACCTACTCTGTGCTCCAGCCATGTCATGCCATCCCTCAACAATCAGCCTCTTTCACACTCATGCACCTTTGCTTAGGATGTTCTCTCTGCCTTCAATATCCTTTGCCTCCTTCCACCCATCTCAGGTAACAGCTCTTCTGTGAGCCTTCCCAGTACAGAGTTATCACACTTCTTGTAATTATTTATATGTCTATCTTTCCCTCCAGATGGGCAGTCATGAGGGCTTCGTATTCTTCTTAGTATACCTGACACAGAGTAAATTCTTAATGGATAAATGCAAAGAGACTGTCTGGCTCCTAACTGGCACTACCACAATCCCACTACTAGAACTAACAATCACACAGATAACTTTCAGCAAGTTTATATTAATATTTATAATACATACAGAATTTGGCATACCTGTCTGAAATACTCTGGAGGAGCACTTACAGATCCAGTCCCTTTCAAGTAATTGTCCCATTGGAAATCATCTGGTAGGAAAAAAAAGAAAATTGTTTTTTAGTATATATATATATATATATATACATACTAACATACTTTTAGGAATAAAATAGGTTTTGTTTCCAAACCTCTCAAAAAATACTTTCTAAACAGTAGTTTCAAACTTCCCAGGATTACTAGCATGGAGCTAAAAACTATGACAATTTCCTGGTGATAATGGCTCTGATAATAAATTATACCCTAGCTCCTCTCAGTGTAATGAGAACTATAGCACAGTGATTTTAAACAATGTGGGCTCTAAAAACAACTAAAGAAAAGGTTATAGAGTAATACCAAATTCTACTCATTTGTCTCTGATGTAAATTTACTCAAAAAATGTGTTTTCATCATTTCATCACATTAATGTGAAGGTGTGCCTTCTATTTATTTATTTAAATTGTGCTTTAGGTGGAAATTTACAGAACAGAATTTTTTTTACGTTCAACATTTCGTGCACATTTGGTTTCAATCCCCAATTACCATCCCGAACGCTAACCCACTATCCTCCCTTCCCTTCCCTTCCTAGTAACACCCCCCGTGTCCCTCATAGTTATGCACTCCTGTGTGTCCTGCCATTTCCTCCAGGTGGATGTTGCCCCTCTGCTGCTCCGTGGCGATTACTCAAAGGGATGCATCTCCATAGAGTATGTGGGTGTGTCACCCTGGGTTGAGTGGTCTGCATGTACATTTTATTTACTATTGGGCTGAGAGCCAGCTCCTGGGAGTGAGTTTTATTCCAGGCCTGAAGTATATCCCAGGGCCACAGTATTGGGGGTCCCACCAGATTCCATCCAACCAGTAATTCTGGTCATTACTGTGTTTTTGGATTTTGTTCCACGTTTTTCCACCCACTCTATCCAGGATCTCCGGTTTTGATCCCCTCATGAGTGGCTGGCATTGGTAGTCAGGCACCATCTAGTTCATGAAGGTGCTTCTTGGTTTATCATGGGGAGCTGAAGGTGTTTAGGTGTGTGGTCTAACAGAATTTTATCCCTGCCATGCTTTATAGAAAGAAAATACATGAGAACCAGTCTACTTTTTTAATCAACTTTTAGATCTCTGAGTGTGTCAAGAATATGGTGGCAGAGAAGGACTTCCAGTAAGATGCAGGAATAGGCAGACAAATGACACAGACCCTCTTCAACAAAGAAAAGAAAAACCAATTGACAGAGATACAGAAGATAATCCTGGAACCCTGAGCTTTGAAAGGAACTATACAGAAGTGGATTAGGCACCAACTA
>NW_006922133.1:1498249-1500109 GCF_000298275.1 Orycteropus afer afer
TTTGTACATTTTTGGTTAGGTTTGATAGTCTATTAATGCCATAAATTAGAGCTCCAATGTTTGCCACTACTTTTTCTTTGATTATCTTTACAACTTTAGGTTTTCCACTTAAGTCTTTGATCCATCTTGAGTTAGTTTTGGTATATGGTGTGAGGTATGGATCTTATTTCATTTTTTTGCAGACAAATATCCAGTTTTGCCAGCACCATTTGTTACACTTTTCCCCATTTAATGGTTCCAACACTTAGTAAAAGATCAGCTGTCCATAGGTGGATGTATCTACTTCTGTATTCTCAATTTTTTTCCACTGATCTATGCGTCTGTCACTGTACCAACACCATGTTGTTTGACTACTGTGGCTACATAGTAGGTTTTTGAGATTGGGAAGTGTGAGACCTCCTACTTTGTTCTTCCTCTCCAGTAATGCTTTGCTTATCTGAGTTCTCTTTCCTTTCCATATAAAATTAGTGATTGGTTTTCCATCTCCTTAAAGAATGTTCATGGAATCTGGAACAGGATTGCATTATATCTCTAGATTGGCTTGGGTAGTACTGACATTTTCACAATGTTGAGTCTTCCTATTCATGAGCACACACAGTATCTTCTTTCATTTATAATGTAGGTCTCTTTCAGTTTCCTGTAGTAGTGCTGTGAAGTTTTCTTTGTATAGGTTTTTTGAGTCTCTGGTAAGATTCATTCCTATGTATCTTATCTTTTTGGTAGCTATTGTAAATGGAAAGGATCTCTGGTGGTGTAGTGGTTGAGGCATTTGGCTGCTAACCAGAAGGTCAGTCGTTTGAACCTACCAGCTGCTCCATGGAAGAAAAATGAGGCAGTCTGCTTCTGTAGAGATTTACAGTTTTGGAAATCCAATAACAGTTGCTTTGAGTAGGAATTGACTCGATGGCAGTGAGTGTGGTTGTGGTATTGTAAATGGTATTGTTTTCCTTATTTCCTTTTCAGAGATCTCTCTGTTGACGTAGAGGAATCCAAGTAATTTTTATGTTGATCCTGTACACTATCACTTTGCTGATTTTTTTTTTAAATTTTGTATTGTGACCTGGTGAGAGTTTATAAACCAAATTCATTTTCCATACACCAGTTCATACACATTTTGTTTCATGACATTAACAGCAATTCCACACAATGTAACAGCTCTTTTCACACTTCTTCTCCGTAGTTACCTCTTCCCTGTATCCTTTTTTAAAATTATGATTTGAGTGGAAGTTTACAGAGCAACTTCACCTTCCATACAGTGGTTCACATCCAAAGTGTCTCATGACATTGATACAATTTGCCATAATGCAACAAACAGTTCCCCTCCCACTTCTTCCCCATAGTTACCTCTTCCCTGTGTCCTTCCCTCCATGGACTCCTGCTTCCTGAGCTATGTCCCTGTGCATACACAGCCCTTCTACTCTCCCATGATTGTTCTCTCCAAGGACTGTATCTACCTAGTGTAAATTTTCACCTCATAGGCCTGTCTTTTGTTTGGCTGGAAGCCACAGGAGTGGGTTCAATTCCAGACCTGAAGGGCAGCTAGGGGCCACAGTCTTAGTGGTTTCATCAGGCTCCATCAGACCAGCAAACTTGGTACCACCTTTTATTTTCCCCAAAAAGACGATTTTGAGTTTTGTTGTACATTGTTCTCCCACTCTATCCAGGATCTATTACCTAGATCCCACTCCGAGTGGTTGACAGTGGTAGCCAGGCACCATCCAGTTATTCTGGTCTCATACTCGTATAGGCTACGGATCGCATGGTGTAGCAATTGCTAGGACTAATTGTTTCCATGAATCTTTGGTTTTCTTCATTCTTCTTTGCTCTG
The DNA here is from genome assembly GCF_000298275.1 of Orycteropus afer afer. Lineage (NCBI taxonomy): Eukaryota > Metazoa > Chordata > Mammalia > Tubulidentata > Orycteropodidae > Orycteropus > Orycteropus afer. The sequence goes on from NW_006922133.1 coordinate 1,500,078, forward strand.
GATGAGGAGAGACCCATTGTTGCATCTAGATG
>NW_006922133.1:1512457-1514062 GCF_000298275.1 Orycteropus afer afer
TTTTGATGTGACGGTTTATCATTTTTTCTTTGAGGTTATCCTGTGATTTATAGTTTTCTTCCTAAGTTTAAAACAGTCCATTCTATCTTGTAGTTGTCTTAACTTCCCTACCATTTAGAAATTCGGTAACTACACAGTCTTTTCCCTCTTTTTGTTTGTAGTTGTCCTCACTTGCCAATTGATGTCTCTGGTTCCCTGTTCAGAATCTTGTAGCCTTATTTACTTTGGATACTTACATAGCTGGGTTGGTTTCTGGGCTATGTCACCTTGTGTGTTAATGGTCAGTTGTTGTTTGCAGTTGTTGGTTCTCTATCCAATGGACTCCATTTAGCATCTCTTGCAAGGCTGGTCTGGTTTTAACAAATTTCCTTAATTTCTGCTTTTCTGGAAATATCCTAATTTCACCATCATATTTGAGGGATAATTTTCCTGGGTATATAATTCTTGGTTGGAAATTTTTCTCTGTCAGAGTTTTATATATACCATCTCAATGTCTTCTAACCTGCATGGTTTCTGCTAAGAAATCTAAGCTTAGTCTTAGTGGTTGCCGCTTGTAGGTAATTTTTTGTTTTTCCCATGCTGCTTTCAGGATTCTTTCTTTGTCTTTGGTTTTGGTGAGTTCGATGATTGTGGTGTAGTAAATTACCTGGTTTGGCTTTTCTACCCATAAGTCTTTGTAAACTCCAAGGTGGAATTTGCTGTCAGCAACTGAGGAGCTCCTGATTATAAAAGTTATCCACCTAGGGTATTTCTTTTGGGTGTGGCACAAAGCAATGTTCTGGGAAGTCCGCTCTCTCTCAGGTGCTTAGAATTCTGATGTTATTATGATTGGCTAGTTTGGCCACTCTGCCAGGTTCAAAAGGAGGCCTCCTAGAGGCAGAACTCTGACTGCTGGCTGAGAAGAACATGCTGCTGAGATAAACGCGCTCCTGAGAGATACACTCCTGAGAGACACGCACTCCTGAGACATGTGCTGCTTAGAAAGAGATGCAAAAGACACGCATTGCTGAGAGAGACAATGAGGGATATGCACTGCTGGGAGACAGACTATGAGACATTGTTGGCTGACAGACGGCAGGCTGAGAGATTCTCAGCGTTTTTCCTGAACTTGAATTGTAGCCTGGTGCCTCCATAATAAACCCCATAATCTGCGAGTTCTGTGTGGCCACTACAGTGAATTATTGAACCCAGCAGAAAGGTGGTGAGTGCCGTGGGAGGAACGGTTGGTGTCAGGGTTGGTGAAAGGGTTGGAGGGAGGCAGCATGTCTGCCCTCACAGGAATAGGCCTTGGGCTGTTGATGGTGATTCTTTCTTCCTCTTGAGTGGTTAGAGGTGGTCAGAAGATGTGGCCTCCCTGTCCCCTTAGCAATGATGATATGTCTTGGTGATTTTCTTTTGGGGTCTATCCTGTTTGGGGTTCATCAGACTTCCAATATGGATATATTCTTGTCTTTCATCATATCAGGAAAATTGTCTTCCAATAAATCTTTGACAATTTTCTCTGAGGTTTTCTTGTCTCTTCCTGTTCCGGAATTCTGATTACTCACAGGGTATTCCTTTTGATGGTATTCCACATGAACCTTAGGCTTTCTTCAATTTGTTTTG
>NW_006922133.1:1514208-1515374 GCF_000298275.1 Orycteropus afer afer
TTTTGATTTTTTTTTTTGATTCATCCCTTTCCAAAGAATTATTCAGGTATTTGTCTTCAATCTCCCTAATTCTGTCTTCCATTGATTGAATTCTACTCCTTTACCCTTTCAATGTGTTATCTATTTCTGAAAATTTAGTATTAATCTTCTAGATTTTTATCTGTAGGTTTTGAATCATTTCTAATTTTTCTTTTATTGTGTCCTTTTGTTCTTGTATTTTCTTCCAAAATTATTCTAGGTTTTTGTCAGTGTTTTCCTTGATCTGTCTCTCAATTCATTGAAGATACCTAAATATAATGCTTTTGAATTCCTTATCACAGAGTTCCAATGCTGCTTTTTCCTCAGGGATGTGTTCTGGGTCTGTATCCATCTCCCTTGTTTCTACCACTTTATTTTGCTACTTTTTGTGGACTGATAGTCTATTGTCTCCAAGATATTTTGATGTTGTTGTATTTAGATCTCTGGTAACTGTTTGTGAAGAGCAGCTAAGGGTTAGTCAGGCTCTTCTTGGTGGTTGTTTATCATTGGCCAGTTGGTGGAGAAGGAAGTGGTGGCTTTCACTCAGTAAGTGAAGGCTGCAAGAGGTGTGGACATAGTTGTGTCGTATTGTATGGGCACTGTTGCTGTCTCCCACTGAGTTAAATAAAAATAACACGTGAATAACCATCAAAAAAGTAAAAACAAGGAGACAACAAACACACCATTTAATCACACGGGAACAATAACCAAAAAAAGAAAGAAAAAAAAAATCCCTGCAATATCTGGGGAGAGGGCAACAAGAGAAAAAAAAGGGCAGAGTAGGAGAATAATGAAGAAAAATATCAAAAGAAACGCAAAAAGAAAAACAAGGAATGGGGTTAACCATGAGAAAGAAAAAAATGGGAACCAGGGATAGGGAAGAGAGAAAAAGCGGAAAACTAGAACCTGGGAGTTGAAGAATAACAAATAATGATAAAAACGACAAAAATAGTAATAATAATAATAATAATAATTTCAAAACAGACAAGAACAAACAAACTAAAGAAAAATAGGAAAAAAAAATCTGGACAGGGCTGGGCAGGGCACCCAGACTAGGATGGAATTTCTGCCGACTCAGAAGGTGGATGGGAGTGAGGGATGGCCACATCTCTGTTCACCAAGAGGGTGTGGGGTATAAGAGTAACAAG
>NW_006922133.1:1517700-1518344 GCF_000298275.1 Orycteropus afer afer
AGCTTTTAAGACCCCAGTCACCACTCACCAAAGTAAGAGGTAGAACAGTATTTTTGGTGTAGTATGCCAATTGAGCTTACAAGCTGCAACCATGGTCCTGAGACCACAGGTCCAACAACTCGCTACATCTAGGTGGATTGCTATGCCTAAGAAGTTATCATAACTTTGCCCTCTATTAGTTCTAGTTATATGGACAATCTTACAACACATAAAAATACGTATGTAGAAATATCATCTGCCAACTTTATATATGGTCATGGATATATTCTCTTTTGCTAGACATACCTGATCATTCATTCACTGAATTTTTCAATTAGTTCCAATAGTTTTCCTGCTGAGTCTGTGGGATTTTCTATGTAAAAGATCACCACCTGCAAATAAGGAGTTTTACTTCCTTTTTTACCAATCTGGATGCCTTTTATTTCCTTTTCTTGTCTCATTGCCTAGCTAGGACTTCCAATACAATGTTGAATAGGACTAGTGGTAGATGGCATCCTTGTCTGGTTCCTCTTTGCAAAAGCAATGTTTTCAGTCTCTCTCTGCTGAGAATAACATTGACTGTTGGTTTTGTTTGTTTAATGAGCTCTGGTGGCACAGTGACTAAGGCATTTGACTGCTAACCAGAAGGCTGGCGGTTCAAACTC
>NW_006922133.1:1520413-1521304 GCF_000298275.1 Orycteropus afer afer
CCCAAGAAGGGGTCGCTATGAGTCGGGTCCGACTTGACAGCACATAACAACAACAACAACATGGTGAAGCTCTGGTAGCATAGTGCCTAAGACATTTGACTGCTAACCAGAAGGCTGGCGGTCCAAACCCACCAGCCATTCTTCGGAGGGAAGACTGGGCAAACTACTTCTTTAGTGATATCGCCTCGAAAACCCAAGGAGGGGTTGCTATGAGTCAGATCTGACTCAACGGCAGTGAGTTTGGGTTTTTTTTTTTTTTTTTTTTTGGTATCCTTATAGTAAAGGAGCCATACAAAGGTGCAATGGTTAAGCACTTGGCTGCTAACCAAAAGGTTAACCGTTTCAAACCATCAGCCACTTTGAGGGAGGAAGATGAGGCCATCTACTTCCACGAAGATGACTGCCTTGGAAACCCTATGGCATAGTTAGTTCTACCCTATTCTACAGGGTTGCTATGAGTCAGAATCGACTTGATGGCAATGGGTTATGGGTTATTCCTATAGTAAAGTACAGAATCAGTGAAAAAGAGGAAGACCCTCAATAAGATGAACTGACACAGTGGCTACAACAATAGGCTCCAACATAGCAACAATTGTGAGTTGTATGGCATAGGACCCAGCACTGTTTTGTCCTGTTGCACTATAGTCACTATGAGTCAGAACTAACTCAATGGCACCTAACAAGAACAAATCCCTATTGTATCTGAATAGGCTATAATTTGAGCTACCAAATCCTTATGCCAGTGCTCTATAAATATGGTCATTTTCTATCACATTGGTAGCCAATAGCCACATGGTTTTGTTGTTGTTATGTGCTGTCGAGTCGGACCTGACTCATAGCGGCCCCTCCTTGGGTTTCTGAGGCAGTATCACTATGGAAGTAGATTGCCCA
>NW_006922133.1:1521449-1525778 GCF_000298275.1 Orycteropus afer afer
TATGGAAGTAGATTGCCCAACCTTCCTTCTGAGGAGTGGCTGGTGGGTTTGAACCACCAGACTTCTGGTTAGCAGTCAAGTGCCGTAGGCACTATGCTACCAGAACTTCTGAAGGACCACATGTAGCATTTATCATTTATAGTATTAATTTTCTTTTCATAAGGTAAAACTTTTAGTCTGCCTACCTTATGATCCAGCAATTACACTCCTAGGTATACATCTGTGGTGGTTATTTTTGTGTATCAACTTGGCTGGGCCTGGTTGAGTGGCTGGGTAGCTGGTGGTAGTTATTGCCCATGATGAGACTGGCAATCCATGGTGGGATCTACCACAAGCAGCTGAGTACTGCTTTGGGTATGTGGTCTGCTTCTCATATATAAGGAGAAGCCTTGGGGAATGGTCTGTAGCTCATGGCACGCTTGGACCCTGCATGTAGCCGTGTCATTGTTCAGCAGCCTGCCATGCTCTGCTGACCTGGGGACTTACAATGGACTTAAATTAATGGCCTGCCAAGTGGTTTGGTAACATCGGGACTGTGCCTTTTTACTTGTCAACCTTGGGCTTGGCAGCCTCAGCAGCCAGCAGCTGTCTGAGTGAAGAAAAGCCTCTAGCTTCAGTGGGCTGGGAGCTAGAGGCAGAGATGAAGCCCAAGGGTGAGGGGCTTTCACCAAGCCCCAAGAGCTTGGCACTTTGAAATTGGTCTTAAAGCTTCCAAATTTTAAGAATAAACTCCTATTTGTTGAAGCCATCCCATTTGTGGTATGGCTGTCAGAGTGGTACTAGGTAACCAGAACAACATCCAAGAGATATAAAACCAGTGACATGAATAGATATATGCATACCAATGTTTGCTGTAGTATTGTTCACAATTGCAAAATGATGGAAACAACCTAATGGATGAATGGATAAACTAACTGTGATACATTCATACAACAGAATACTACACAACTATAAATAACAATGAGGAGTCTGCCAAACATTTTGTAACATGGACGAATCAGGAGGACATTGTGCTGAGTGATATAAGTCAATCACAAAAGGACAAATATTATGTGGTCCCACTACTACAAAAAGTTAGGAATATCTTCCTTCAGAATAAAGAAAATAAAAGACGCATGTAAACAATTACTCCAAGGGACTAGTGGACCATGTGAATGTCAGCCTCCACAACCCTGAGACCAGAAGAACTAGATGATACCCTGCTACCACTGCTGACTGCTCAGAAAGGGATCGTAATAGGAAGTGCTGGATAGAGTGGGAGAAAAATGTGGAACAAAACTCAAAAATCATAAAATCAAGACCAAGTTTACTGGTTTGATAGAGACTGGTAGAACCCCTGACACTATGGCCCTTAGTCACCCTTCAAGCCTGGAACTGAACTTACTTCCATGGATCAACTTTCAACCAAATAACAAACAGCCCTATGGGGTGCACAATAATACCAGGTAGGTACACCCTCCTTAGAACAATCAACAATATGAGATCAAAAGGGCAGTATTTGCCCAGGAATAAAGCACAGAAGGCAGGAGTGTATAGGAAAGAAGGATGAACGGAAATAGAAGACACAGGGAGGAAGTGGGAAGAGTGCTGTAACATTGTGGGAACTTCATTCAATGTCATGAAACAACATGTGAATGTAGAGTTGGATGGAAAACCAATTTGTTCTGTAAATTTTCACTCAAATCATAATAAAGTTTTTTTTTTTTTTTTTAAGTTAGGAATAGATATACACAGAGAGAAATGTTCTTTGATGGTTACCAGGGATGTGGGGCTGAAGTAGGGAGGGATCATTTTCTACAAGTGGGGGGGGGGACACCAAACTCACTGTCATTGAGTTGATTTCCACTCATAGCGACCCCTCCTTGGGTTTCTGAGGCAGTAGCTCTACGGAAGCAGACTGCCCAATCTTCCTTCTGCGGAATGGCTGGTGAGTTTGAACTGTCAGCCTTCTGGTTAGCAGTCAAATGCCTTAGGCACTATGCCACCAGAGCTCCCCTTTCTAGACAGTAGACACTTGTTAATTTTGGTGATGGGAAAGACAATACCATATAAAAATGAAGTCTGCACAACTTGACCAAAGTAAATGAAGGCACTAAGTAAACAAGATTCTGGAGCCATGGAGGGTAGATCATCTACAGAAACTATTACCCTGAGATAATCTTTAAACCTTAAACCAAAATTATCCCCTAAAGTATTCTTAAAACTGAACAACAGTTTACCTTCACTAGTAAAAAAGGTTTGTCTTGAGCATCACACTCTTAACAACTATCTATATTGGATTGAATTGACAAAACAATTCGAAAGACTAGACAGGAACCTTAGGGAGCAGTGAGTTTATGTTAATGAAGGAAGACTAACTAAAAAATGGAGGGTGAGAATGGTTGCATAACTGGAAGAATGTACTAAATTGTACATGTAGAAACTCGTGAATTGGTGTATTTTTGCTGTGAATATTGTCAACAACAAAAGAAAAAAAGTACACAAGAAAAAGGGACAACTTTGGTAAATGCTGTAACATTCCATTTTGCAACAACAGTAATAATGACAAAATACGTTTGTGGTTACATAGGTAGAAGTGTATGCCTGTCTGTCTATAGGAAGACATATGTGAGTACATCACATGTAGTTACAGGTATACCTACAAGCACATGTAAATACAAGTTTGTATGCACTACATACATATCCATATATATAATAAAGCATAGTTACAAAAACGTTCTGTTGTTGTTGCTAGGTGCTGTTGAGTAGGCTCTGACTCATAGCAACCTTATGTACAACAGAACAAAACACTGCCCGGTCTTGTGCCAGCCACATGATCCTCGACATACCTGAGCCCATCGTAGTAGGCACTGTGTCAATCCACCTTGTTGAGGGCCTTCCCCTTTTGCAGTGACCCTCCACTTCACCAAGCATGATGTCCTTCTCCAGAGAATGGTCCCTCCTGACAACAAGACCAATGTAGGTGAGACGAAGCCTAGCCATTCTCGCTTCTAAGCAGCATCCTGGCTACACTTTTTCCAGGATGGATTTGTTAGTTCTTTCAGGAGTTCATGGTACTTTCAGTGTTCTTTGTCAACCCCACAACTCAAAAGCATCAACTCTTCTTCGATCTTCCTTATTCATCATCCAGCTCTCATGTGCATATGAGACAATTGAAAATACCATGACTTATGTTAGGCAAACCTTAGTCTTCAAGGAGACATCCTTGCTCTTCATCATTTGAAAGAGGTCTTTAGAAGCAGATTTGCCCAATGCAATACATCATCTGATGTAATACAGCATCTTTACTGCTGCTTCCATTAGTGTTGATTGTAGAGCCAAGTAACATGAAGTCTTTGACAACTTCAATCTTATCTCCATTTATCATAATGGTGCTTATTGGTCCAGTTCTGAGGATTTTTGTTTTCTTTATATTGAGGTGTAATCCATACTGCAGACTGTAGTCTTCAGTCTTCATCGGTAAGTGCTTCAAGTTATCCTCACTTTCAGCAAGCAAAGATGTGTCATCTGTGTATCGCAGGTTGTTAATGAGTCTTCCTCCAATCCTCATGCAACGTTCTTCTTCACACAGTCCAGCTAGAAACTTCCTAGACATACCCAAACAACTTGTGGAATTGGTTAACTGGGCTGAAAGGCTTAGGATCATAGTCTGATGGGATAATTTAGTCAAATGGCATAACATAGTTCATAAAGTTAATGTTCTACACCCTAGTTTAGTGATTAGCACCTAGGGTGTAAAATGTTGCAAGTAGCCATCTAAGATACAACTGTTGGTCTGTACTTGTTGTTGTTTGTTGTTATGTGCCATCGAGTTGGCCCCGACTCATAGCGACCCGTCCTTGGGTTTCCGAGCCAATATCACTATGGAAGCAGATTGCCCGACCTTCCTTCTGAGGAGAGGCTGGTGGGTTTGAACCACCAGCCTTCTGCTTAGCTTCTGGTCTCTACTTATCTGAAGTAAAAGAAAATGAAGGAAATCAAAGATTCAAGGAAAAAATTAGTCCACAGGGCCTCTTCTCCTTCTTCTTGTTTTCAATTTTTATTGTGATTTGGGTGAAAGTTTACAGAGCAAATTCATCTTCCATAGAGCAGTTCACATATACTGTGTCTCATGACATTGACTACAATCTCCCATAATGCAACAGCTCTCCTCCCACTTCCTCCCCATAGCCACCTTTTCCCTGTGTCCTTCCCTCTGACGCACTCCTGTCCTCTGAGCTGTCTCCCTGTGTATGTATACACAGCCCTTCTATTCTCCCATGATTGAGCTCTCCAAGAAGTTTATCTACCTAATGTAAATGTTGAGCTCATATCCCTGTCTTTTGTTTG
>NW_006922133.1:1526243-1528008 GCF_000298275.1 Orycteropus afer afer
ACATACACTTTGTCTCATGACATTGACCACAATGTACCACAATGCGAAAGCTCCTTTCCCACTTCTTCCTGACAGTCACCTCTTCCCTGTGTCCATCCCTCCATGTACCATGGCCCCCTGACATGTCTCCCTGTGCATAAACAGCCCTTCTTTCTACCATGATTGTTCTTTCCAAGGAGGTATTAACCTCAGGTAAATGTTCAACTCTTATGCCTGTCTTTTGCTTGGCTGGAAGCCACAGTTGTGGGTTCAATTCCAGACCTGAAGGGCAGCTAGGGACCACTGTCTCGGTGGTTCCACCAGGCTCTATCAGACCAGCAAACCTGGTCCCCACCATTTTTCCAAATGCTTTTGAGTTTTGTTCCACATTGTTCTCCCTGTCTAACCAGGATGTCTTACATAGATTCCCCCTCCGAGTGCCTGACAGTGGTAGCCTGGCACCATCTAGTTCTTCTGGTCTCATAGTCATACAGGCTGCGGATTGCATGGTGTACCAGTCACTAGCACTAATTCTTTCCATGAATCTTTGGTTTTCTTCATTCTTCTTTGCTCTGGATGAGGAGAGACCCATCGTTGCATCTAGATGGCTGCTTACAAGCTTTTAAGATCCCAGTCACTACTCGCCAAAGTAGGAGGTGGAACAAAGTTTTGTGTAGTATGTTACGTCAATTGAGCTTGATGTCCCCTGTGACTATGGTCCTGAGCCCACAGGTTCAACTACTCAGTTCCTCTGGGTAGCTGGCTGTGACCAAGAAGTGACTACAGCTTTGTCCCTTGTCAGCTCTACTATACATCTGGAAATTCAGAGCATACAAATACAATTGTAGGACGATTGTCTGCCAACCCTATACATGGACTTGGGTACACTCTCTGATGCAGACTGTCCACCCATCTATCCACCCTTATACCCATGTTTGCCTTCACTGAGAACGCAGAACTGTATATGCAAAAGGGTTCATCTTTGTTGTCTGCACCTCCCATGTACATCTCTATGTCTTCCTCTTCCTCAATGCCACCATGTTGATCACTCACATTTGGTACATTGCCCTTCTCTTCACCCAAATCAATACTTATCTCTACTTATCTAACCCTGTTCCCTCTCCTCCCCTCCCACCCCTAGTAACCAACAAAGAAAATTTCCTTCCATAGATAAACCTTTCCTTGATTTTTACAATAACTGACTAATACAGTATTTTGTCCTTCTGTGATTGACTTATTTCACTTAGCATAATGTCCTCCAAGTTCATCCACATAATGCGGTGTTTTGCAGATTCTAGGTTATTCTTTAGGGTTGCATAGTATTCCATTGTGTTTATGTACTAAAGTTTGGTTATCCATTCCTCAGTTGATGGACACCTAGGTTGTTTCCTGCTTGCAAGCTTTTAAGATCCCAGTCACTACTCACCAAAGTAGGATATGGAACAGTGTTTCTGTGTAGTATATTATGCCAACTGATTATGGTCCCGAGCCCACAGGTCCAACTACTTGCTCTCTCCAGGTAGCTGGCTGTGGCCAAGAAGTAACTACAATTGGTACGGGCAAAACTGGGGATCCATTTGCAGAAAAATGAAACAAGATCTATACCTCACACCATACACAAAAATGAACACCACATTGATCAAAGACTTAAATGTGAAACCTAAAACTACACAGTTCCTCAAGGAAAATTTAAGGGCAAATTTAAGGGCCCTAATATATGGCATAAATAGACTATCAAGCATAACTCAAAATGCACAAACAGCAGAAGAAAAACTAGAAGATTGGG
>NW_006922133.1:1529915-1530982 GCF_000298275.1 Orycteropus afer afer
CATTTATCTCAAATAGATACACTTCTTGGAGAGAACAATCATGGGAGAAAGAAGGGGTGCTTATGCACAGGGAGACAGCTCAGGGGGCAGGAGTGTATGGAGGGATGGACACTGGGAAGAGGTAACTATGGATAGGAAGTGGGAGGGGAGCTCTTGCACTGTGGTAAACTGTGGTCAATGACATGAGACACAGTATATGTGAACTGCTGTATGGAAAGTGAATTTTCTCTGTAAATCTTCACCCAAATCACACACACACACACACACACACAAAGAAAAGTAACTACAACCTTGTCCCTTGTCAGCTCTACTATATACCTGGAAATTCTTACAGAACACACAAATACACCTGTACAAACATTGTCTGCCAACACTATACATGGTCATGGGCACACTCCCCCATGCATAACCACACCTAACCGTTCAGACCATGGCTTCTTCTAACATGAAGAACTAGATAGTGCCTGGCTACCATTACTGACCATTCTGATCAGGGACAGAATAGAAGGTCCCGATTAGAATGCAAGAAAATTGTAGGGCAAACTTCAAATTTGTAAAAAAAAAGACCAGACGTACTAGACTGATAGAGACTGGAAGAACCTCTGAGACTATCACCCTAAGATACCCTTTGAACCTAGAACTGAAGCCACTCCCAGAGGTCAACTTTCAGCCAAACAATAGACTGGATTATAAACAGTATCACCCGTGAGTAATGTGTCCCTTCAACAATTAACCACATGAGGTCAAATGGTCGACATTTACCCAAAAGCAAAGATGAGAAGGCAAGGAGAGGAAGGGAAGCTATATCAATGAAACAGAACAAACAGAGTAGAAATAATGAGAATGCTGACACATTGTGAAAACTATAACCAATGTCATGGTATAAAAATTGTTAAAAACTATGAGACCAGAAGAACTAGATGGTGCCTGGCTACCACTGTCATCCACTTGGAAGGGGATCTATGTAGGAGATCCTGGATAGAGAGGGAGAATAATGTGTAACAAAACTCAAAATCATTTGGAGGGAAAAAAAAAAGGTGGGGACCAGGTTTGCTGGTCTGATAGAG
>NW_006922133.1:1531902-1538199 GCF_000298275.1 Orycteropus afer afer
TTTCACAGCATTGATCACAACTGTTAAAGTCCATCTTCCCCACCAGCTCAGAGAGAGCAGGGATCATGTTTATCTTGTTCACCACTGGAATCCCACAGTAAACTACCAGTACATACCAGGCACTGTCATAGGTTCTACAGATATAACAGTTAATAAAATAGACAAAACTCCTGGCCCTCTTGGCGCTTACCTTTTTAGAAGTCACTGATTTCTAAGACGAGGTGATAGGGTTCAGGTCCTGAGAAATATCTGCAGCTTTATGTCAATTCAATTAAGTAATCTCATTTAAAAAATAAAATAAAATGTTTAAGAATTTTGAAATAACTGGTTTTAACTTTTTGTTGTTGTTGTTAGGTGTCACTGAGTCAGTTCCAACTCATAATGACCCTATGGACAACACAACAAAACAATGCCTAGTCCTGCACCATCCTCACAATTGTTGCTATGCTTGAGCCCATTGTTGCAGCCACTGTGTCAAATCATCTTCCTCTTTTTTGCTGACTCTCTACTTTATCAAGTATGATCTCCTTCTTCAGGGACTGGTCCTTTCTGAATACATGACTGACGTATGAGAGACAAAGTAACACCATCCTCACCTCTAAGGAGCATTCCAGGTATACTTCTTCCAAAAAAGATTTGTTCATTCTTCTGGAAGTCCATGGTATATTTAATATTCTTCACCAAGAGCATAATTCAAATGCATCAATTCTTCTTCAGCCTTCTTCATTCATCGTTCAGCTTTCCCATGCATACAAGGCTACTGAAAATACCATGGTGCACATTACTCTTTCAAAGTGACATCTTTGCTTTTTAACCCTTTAAAAAGTTCTGTTGCAGCAGATTTGCCCAATGCAATGCATTGTTTGAGTTCTTGACTGCTGCTTCCATGGGCATTGATTGTGGATCCAAGTAAAATGAAATCCTTGACAACTTCAATCTTTTCTCCATTTATCATGATGTTGCTTATTGGTCCAGTTGTAAGGATTTCTGTTTTCTTTATGTTGAGATATAATTCATACTGAAGGCTGTAGTCTTTGTTCTTCATCAGTTAGTGGTTCAAATCTTCTCACTTTCAGCAAGCAAGGTGGTGTCATCTGCATGTCACAGGTTGTTAATGAGTCGTCCTCCAATCCTGATGCCATGTTCCTCTTCATATAGTCCAGCTTCTTTGATTATTTGCTCAGCACACAGGCTAAACAACTATGGTGAAAGAATACAACCCTGCTGCACATCTTTCATAATTTTAAAACAGTCAGTATCCCCTCATTCTGTTCAAATAACTGCCTCTTGGACTATGTGTAAGTTCTGCATGAGCACAATTAAGTGCTCTGGAATTTTCATCCTTTGCAATGTTATCCATAATTTATATGATCCACAGAGTTATATGTCTTTCCATAGTCAACAAAACACAGGTAAACATCTTTCTGGCATTCTCAGTTTTCAGCCAAGATCCAAAAAAGTGGGGGGGGGCCAGGTTTGCTGGTCTGATAGAGCCTGGTGGAACCACTGAGACTATGGTCTCTAGCTACTCTTCAGGTCTGAAATTGAACCCACACCTATGGCTTCCAGCCAAACAAAAGACAGGCATAGGAGTTGAACATTTACCTGAGGTAAATATACTCCTTGGAGAGAATAATCATGGGAGAAAGAAGGGCTGTTTATGCAAAGGGAGACAAGTCAGGGGGCAGGGGTGCATGGAGGGATGGACACAGGGAAGAGGTGACTGTCAGGAGGAAGTGGGAGGGGAGCTGCTGAATTGTGGTGCATTGTGGTCAATGTCATGAGACAAAGTATATGTGAACTGCTGTATGGAAAGTGAATTTGCAAAAAAAAAAAAAAAACTTGCAAGCAACCATCTGGATGCAACGATGGATCTCTCCTCATCCACAGCAAAGAAAAATAAAGAAAACCGAAGACACATGGAAACAGTTAGTCTAAGAGACTGCTACACCATACGATCCTCAGCCTATATGACTATGAGACCAGAAGAACTAGATGATGCCTGGCTACTACAGTCAGCCACTTGGAGGAGGATCTATGTAGGAGATCCTGGATAGAGTGGGAGAACAATGTGGAACAAAACTCAAAATCATAAAAAAGAGAGTGGGGGGGAGGGAGCCAGGTTTGCAGGCCTGATAGAGCCTGGTGGAACCCCTGAGACTGTGGCCCCTAGCTGCCCTTCAGGTCTGGAACTAAACCTACTCCTGTGGCTTCCAGCCAAACAAAAGACAGGCATATGAGCTCAACATTTACATTAGGTAGATAAACTTCTTGGAGAGATCAATCATGGGAGAAAAGAAGGGCTGTGTATGCACAGGGAGACAGCTCAGGGGACAGGAGTGCATGGGAGGGAAGAACACAGGGAAGAGGTGGTGGTATTTGAAATACCTGTAGCAAAGTTTCTAGCATCACAGCAACACACAAACCACCACAGTTTGACAAACTGAGAGATGAGTGGTAGTTTATAACCTTTAAGGATACATTTAAAAAAATTCATTTGTGCTCCTTGAAATCAATGTTTCTGAATTACAAAAAACAAAACAAAACAAAACAAAAAAACAGCTTTCTAGATACTCAAACTATTTTATATATGTAAGCAAGTCCTATTTGCTATACACAAAAGGATCAGCTCCTCAATTTGGAACATGTCAATTGTCAAAAAATGATGCTAGGGTGGCAATCAATATGTCTTCATCTGAAACCATAAAAATTTGGACCCTTCTGATTCCCTCAGATTAGCTCTGGTAGCATTTGACTGCTAATCAGAAGGCCAGCAGTTCAAACCCACCAGCCACTCCTCAGAAGGAAGATTGGGCAATCTACTTCCATAGTGATACCACCTCAGAAATCCAAGGAGGGGCTGCTATGAGTTGGATACTACTCAACAGCAATGAGTGGGTTTTTTTTTTTTTTTGTAAAGCTTTAATTTAAAAAATAGTCATTTTAGGTCTTTTCTGGTAAGATGGAAGAATAGGCAGACAAGCTACACAGACCCTCTTCAACAAAGAAGAGAAACCAACTGAAGATAATCCTGAAGCCCTGAGCTTTGAAAGGAGGTATACAGAAGTGGATTAGGCACCAACTAACGGAAAAACCTGAATAAAAACACTGAATACGGAGATAGACGGAGCTGAGGACTGTCACCTACTCTTACAGCACCAACAGCCTGAATATTTATAAGTGGTGGTGGAGCCTGAGGATTGACCTAAAGATCAACCCTGAAGGGATGCAGGGTCGACTGCGCTGGTGGCCTATGACTAGGAAGAGAAACAGTAAGGAGGGTGACAAACTGAGCTGTGGACTTTTGGCTGTCCAGAGGGTGCAGCCATTTTGATTGTTTAAAAGAGGTGGCCATTTTGGATATTTAAAGTGACCAAGGGCACAGTCATTTTGAATGTTTACAAGTTGTGGCCATTTTGGATATTTAAAGTGACTGAGGATGTAGCCATTTTAAATGTTTACTAGCAGTGGCCATTTTGGATATTTAAAGTAACATCATTCTCATTTGGATTCCAAGGACCTAAGAATAGGCTCTATTTGCCAAGGACAGCAGGGATATATGGGAGGCTGATAATGGAAAAGGAGACAAGTGGTGAATGTATAAGTGCTGCCAACTAGCGAGTATAGGAGCACAGTACCCTGCTCACATAGATAACATCCAAAGAAAATGAAAATCATGGGCAAGTCACTCCAATATATAATCACCAATTAAATATAAACACAGAAATGTCACAATGTCTCATAGACAACAGAGTATCACCGTCCAAACAAAGAAGCAACATAAACCAGGAGAAACAAGGGACCAGGATATAGACCCAGAACGCATCCCTGAGGAAGAAGCAACATTAGAACTCTAAGCTGAGGAATTTAAAAGAATTATATTTAGGTACCTTGAATGGACTTAGAGACAAAACAAGGAAAACACTGACAAAACTAAGGAAAACACTGAGAAAACCCTAGAAGAATTTCAGAAGATAATACAAGAACAAAATGACAAAATAAATGTAAAATCAGAAATGATACAAAATCTACAGATAGAAATATGGAAGATAAATAATAAATTCTCAGAAACAGATAACACATTGAATGGGCAAAGGAGTCGAATTCAATCAATGGAAGACAGAATTAGTGAGACTGAAGACAAATACCTCAATACTTTTTTGGAAAGGGATCAATCAGAAAAAAAATCAAAACAAAATGAAGAAAATCTAAGGTTGATGTGGGATACTATCAAAAGGAATAAGCTATGTGTAATCAGAATTCCAGAAGAGGAGACAAATAAAACCACAGAGAAAATTGCCGAAGATGTGTTAGAAGAGAATTTTCCTGGTATTATGAAAGATGAGAATACATCCATTCAGGAAGTCCAACAAACCCCAACCAGGATAGACCCCAAAAGAAAATCATCAAGACATATCATCATCAAACTCATCAAAACCAAAGACAAAGAAAGAATCCTGAAAGCAGCATGGGAAAAACAAAAAGTTACCTACAAGGGCAACCAATAAAACTAAGCTTAGATTTTTCAAAAGAAACCATGCAGGCTAGAAGACAATGGGATGGTATATATCAAAACCTGAAAGAAAAAGATTTCCAACCAAGAATTATATACCCAGCAAACCTGTCCCTCAAATATGATGGTGAAATTAGGACATTTCTAGATAAGCAGAAATTAAGGAAATTTGTTAAAACCAGACCAAAATTACAAGAGTTGTTAAAGAGAGTCCTTTGGACAGAGAACCAACAACAGCAAACAACAATTGACCATTAACACACATGATGACACAACCCAGAAACCAACCCAGTTATGAAGTATCCAAAGTAAATAAGCCTACAAGATTGTAAACAGGGAACTAGACACATCAATTGGCAAATGAGGACAACTACAAAGCAAAAAGTGAAAAAAAACTGTGTAGTTACAGAACTTCCAAATGGTAGGGAAGTCAAGACAACTGCAAGATAGAATGGACTGTTCCATATGGTTTGAACTTAGTAAAAATGAGAAACCAAAAACTCAATACAAGATGTCAAGAGAGTAGTAACAAAAGCAAGGAAATATATTTAGGTATCTTCAAAGGATTGAGATACAGATCAAAGAAAACAGACAAATCCCTAGAAGAATTTTGGAAGAAAATACAAGAACAAAATAACAAAGAGTTTGGGAGTAGTGTGGAATAATCTAGAGATGTCCAGTAAAATATGAACTGAAACATGTCTACTCAATTTGGCCACACAGCGGTTAATGTAATGTATCAATAGCAGTTTCACCCAAGGGGTACAGATGGAAGCCAAGTTACAGGACATGGAGGAAAAACTGGAAGTGAGGAAAGGGTGCCCATGAATATAGGAAGATTGGCTGTGTAAAGAAGCAAGGAGAGAGGGATGAGAGGGCTTGAGGGAGGTTACTTTTTTTTTTTAATTGCTTTTAGAAGTGAATTGTTTAAGATATAAGAATTATGAACCTGTTCAGTGACTGTGGAAAAAAGAGCCAGAAGACAAAAATCAGTCAGATTCCTTTACACTAATGAAGAGAACTCTGAAAAGAAAATCAGGAAAGCAGTATCATTAACAATAATCACACAAAAGATGAGCACTTAGTAATGAATCTAACCAGAGACACAAAAGACCTATACAAAGAAAACTACAAAACACTACTGAAAGACACCAAAAGAGAAGACGGAAGAATAGGCAGAAAGACTGCACAGACCCTCTTCAACAAAGAAAAGGGAAACGAATTAACACAGATACAGAAGATAATCCTGGACCCCAGAGCTCTGAAGAGAAGGATATAGAAGCGGATTAAACTCCAACTAGCAAAAGAATTTGCATGAAAATACCAAAAAAGGAGACATAGGGAACTGCAGTCTGGCAGTGATCCTGACAGCACAGACAGCTTAGATACTGCCAAATAGTGGTAGGACGTAAGAATTAACCTAAAAATCAGTCTTGCTAGCCAGGGACTGCATGGAGGACTGCTCTGGTTGCTGGGGAATAAAACAGGAAGCAGAGAAGAAGACAGGCTGAGCTGTGGACTTTTGCCTGTCCAGAGGACGCAGCCATTTTGAATGTTTACAAGCGGCTTGACCATTTTGGATATTTAAAGCGACAGTATTTGTGATAGCTGAAGATGTGTCAACTTGGCTGGACTCCAGTTGTGAGTGGTGGTTCCCATGATGGATCACATGACTGAGTTCTAAGCAGCCGGTCTGCCTAAGGGGAGTTTCCCCAGGGGTGTGGCCTACCTGCAATGCTATCCCAGGGACAAGCTGGAAGAACGGCATTCCGGACTATATACTT
>NW_006922133.1:1559785-1564867 GCF_000298275.1 Orycteropus afer afer
TTTGAAAAGTGATTGTGGCAATGGTTGTACAATTCTAACTATATTCAAAATCACTGAACTGTACATTTTAAATGAGTGAATTGGATGGCATATAAATCATATCTCAATAAGGCTTTCATATTTTTTTAAAAAAGAGCAATTTGTGGGGATAAGGAGGTATTCTAACCTAATGGCCTCCATGGTGTGTGTGGGGGGACAGCTGGCAGTGGAAGGAAGAAACGAAGAATATCAAATAAGGCCAATGGAAGAGGGAGCTAAAGAAGCACTGAGAGCCAAGCTACAATGAGAGGGTCTATGGGATTACATCTACAGGAAGGAGGCCTGGTGGTACAATGCTTAATTGCTAGACTGTTAACCAAAAGATTGGTGGTTCAAATCTACCTAGCAGCTTTGCAAGAGAAAGACCTAGAGAATCCTATGCAGCAGTTCTATTCTGTCACATGGAGTCATTATGAGTTAGAATTGACTCAACATCACCTAACAGCATGCTTCTACTCTATAAGCAATCTTTGTGTAGGAAAAGAAGTCATCGGGTGAATTACCCCAAGATTGGGGCTGCTAGACCAAGTATAACAGAAAGACAAGGGGGCAAGAGGTTTGCCCACATAATCTCTGGTAAATACATAGTTTGCTATAGTGTTTTTTTTTTTTTTTCCCAATTCAGCCTTTTATGCACAGCACATGACATAAAGAAATTTTCTCATTTTCCTTAAGGGCAGGGGCAATGAATTAGATTCTATCTCCTGAGTTCCTGATGCAGTGCCATACACATGTTGTTCATTATGAGGAATTTAAAGCATGAATTAATAATTCAGGTTTAATAAATAAATTTAACATTTTACTGAACATTTACAATCCACATAAGCATTATGTTAGGTGTTTTACGTTGATTTTTTTAACTCGATCCTAACAGCCCCATGAGGTAAATGCTGTTATTGTATCTGTGCTACAAAGGAGAAAAAATGAGACATATTGAGTAATTTTCTAAGGTCACACAGCAAAGTAGAAGGCCAGGATTCTAGAATAGTCTGTCAGACCCCCCACCATGCCTAAGCTCTTAATCATTGTTTCCTGACTATCAAGAAAGGATTTTCACAGTGATTCTAATGTTAAAAATTTTTATTAATAATCAAATTATTTTAAATTGGTAATAGATGGCAATTAATAACTAGATGTTTATAATTTGGTAAAATTTGCAGTACAATACACAATTATCTTTTTACTTAATCCTAAACCAATTCATCTGTTAAGTAAAAGCAAAGTAAAATTGTCAAAATGAAATATAATTTTTGACCTTTCATGTTACTTACACTTTATATTTACAGGAATTTATTATACATTTGCTGTACCAAAAGCAGTAAAAAGAGAGTTCATATTAACACTAACGATAGGAATAAAAATATGTTGTATTAAACTACTTTAAAATCTACCATTTTGTGATGGGAAATGATTATCACCCAATGATTATGGGTGATAGCTGTACATGATTAATGTAATTGTTATCACTAAATTGTACACCTGAAAATTGTTAAATTGGCAAATGTTATAATTTTTACAACAATAAAAAGAAGTGTGAAAGGGTTAGCTATCACACAGAATACCACTGGTGAAACTTGTAACCTTGATTGCTCAGGAGGACCGAGTAGCTGGGAGACAGGGACAGGAAGAAGACACTTTCCCTACTGTATATCCTTTTGTGTGTTTTGAATTTTGAAAAATGTGAATGTTATCTACTTAAAATTTAAATACAAGAATATAAAAGTCAAATTACAAATAAATAAATAAGGGCCAAAGGTAAAGAAACAAACAAAACCTACCAGTCTGCACAGAAGATGTGCTGGAAGGAGGACTTCTATCTTGATTTTCCTTCTTAACATCCATTGAATCTAAAATAATAATAATAATTAGCCATAATAGATGGTCACAGCAATAGTTTGAAAGAGCACTTTGAAAAAATATAAACTAAACCTAATTTCTAATATTAACCAGTTTTAATTTTGTAATTAAGTTCTCATTTTCTGCATAGGTCTTATCACTTTCTAATATATCATGTACATTATAGAAGTCCCTGGTGGCTAAGTGCTCAGATACTACAGGATAGGTTGGCAGTTTGAATCTATCTAGAGGTCCTGGGAAAAAAGGCCTGGTAACCTATTTCCAAAAAGTCATAGCCTCTGAAAACCCTACAGAGCCCAGTTCTACTCTGAAACACATGAGGTTGCCGTGAGTTGCACTGACTCGACAGCAACTGGTTTGTTTTTCTAAACATGCACTTTATAATTTCATCATTTATTTCACTGTATGTCTCCCCCAACCAGAATGTAAGCTCCAAAAAAGTCACGGACTTATTTATTTTGTCAGTTTTGTTCACTGTGGTATCCTTAGTGCCTAGAACAGCACCTGGCATGCAGAACACTCTCAAGCACATGCTGGATGAATGAATCAAAAATGAAGCTAGCTGGTCCTTATAATTCCAAAATTAACATGCTCTAGAAATAAAGTAAATGCTTTCGAAAATTCAAAATATAACAGGGAAGTTAGATGACAACAAATAAAGAGATGAATGAGTGTGTTTCAACACTGTTGTTAGGTGTCATCACGTTGGTTCCAACTCATGGTGACCCTATGTACAATAGAGCGAAACACTGCCTGGACCTGTGTTATTCCATCTCACTGAGGGTCTTCTCCTTTTTTGCTGACCCTCTACTTTACCAAGCATGATATCCTTCTCTAGGGACTGGTTGGTCCCTCTGACAACATGACCAAAGTAGGTGAGACAAAGCCTGGCCATTCTCGCTTCTAAGGACCACCTCGGCTATACTTCTTCCAGGACCCACTTGTTCTTCTGGCAGTCCATGGTATGTTGAGTATTCTTTGCCAACACCAGAATTCAAAGGCATCAATTCTTCTGCAGTATTCCTTAGTCATTGTCCAGCTTTCACATGCATACGAGGCGACTGAAAATACCATGGTTTGAGTCAGGCACACCAGAAGTCTTCCAAGTGACATCTTTGCTCTCTGACTTCTAAAGAGGTTTTTTGCAGCAGATCTGCCCAATGCAAAACATCGTTTTTCTTGACTGCTGCTTCCATGGACATTGATTGTGGATTCAAGTAAAATGAGATACTTGACAACTTCAATCTTTTCTTGATTTACCACAATGTTGCTTATCGGTCCAGTTGTGAGGATTTTCATTTTCTTTTTGCTGGGGTATAATCTATACTGAAAGCTGTAGTCTTTGATCTTCACCAGTAAGTGCTTCAAGTCTTTATTTTCAGCAAGCAAGTTTGTGTCATCTGCATATCACAGGGTGTTAATGAGTCTTCCTCCAATCCTGATGTCATATTTTTCTTCAAATAGTCCAGCTTCTTGGATTATTTGCTCAGCATACAGATTAAGTTTCTGCTGTGCATGGGGTCACTGTGAGTCGGAAACGACTCAACGGCACTTAACAACAGCAACAACAACAACAGATTAAGTATGGTGAAAGGATACAACCCTGACACACACCTTTCAACAGTCTAACCCAAAAACCCACTGCCATCGAGTTGATTCTGACTCATAGCAACCCCCATTGGGTTTCTAAGCAGTAAATCTTTACAGCAGATTGCCCCATTTTCCTTCCATGGAGTGGCTGGTGGGTTTGAACAGCCAACTTTCTGGTTAGCAGTCAAATGCCTTAGGCACTGCACCACCAGAGCACCTTTTCAACAGTCTAGGCAGAGTTTTTTTCTGTGTGCTGAGTGAAGGAGCTCAAACACTACTGGATCTTGCGACTTTACCAAATTTCAGATATAATATGGACTACTTTCTATTTAATTTGACTGGTACAGGAAAGTGTACATCTGTATTTACTAAATAGTTCTACAGTAATATTTTCTAATAGGAAAGAAAGCGAAACTATAAAGGCATGCCTCCTGCTCTAGAAAAGCTTATAATCTAGTTAGAGAGACTACAACAAATTAATATTCTTGACAAAGTTAAAGAACAGGAATCAGCTGGAGAAAAGTCATGGAAGACACAGGCCTTCAACTGGGTTTTGAAGAAGGAACAGGATTTAGAAAGAGACATGAAGAATGTATTATGGGAAGGAAAACATAGCATGACACAGAGATTGCAAAGGAGTATGGTATAATCATGGGACAGTGAGCAGACATCTCACTACAGTAAGACAGAATGAATCATTTTTAAATCACTCATATTTGAGATAGAAGATTTGGATTCTAATCTTGACACTGTCACACATCACTGTGTGATCTGTTCACTTAACCTCTCTGAGTGTCTGTTTTCTCATTTACAAAACTACGAAGGGAAGACAAGATTACCTTTAATAACTATTTCCGTTCTAAAATTTTAATTCTAAATCCCTAATACCTCCTAAGGAGCTCTGATAGCATAGTGCCTAAGGCACTTACTGAGTTATAACCAGAAGGCTGGCGGTTCAAACCCACCAGCCACTCCTTGGAAGGAAGGTTGGGCAATCTACTTCCATGGTGATACTGCCTCGGAAACCCAAGGAGGTATCACTATGAGTTGGGTCCAACTGGATGGCACATAACAACAACAACACCTCCTATAGCTCTATTTTTTAAAAAAGGGCTTTATTTCAAAGATTTAGCATACCAAGAGATAATGATTCCAATTAAATAACTAAAAATATTTTTACCTTTAGACAAGTAAATCTTACCGTCATTCACTGTTTGCCCCATGGTATTCCTTTCTGGTATTCTTTCCTACAAGAAAAACCAATTAATGCCTCCTTATAGCACAATACCAAAAAATTTCTGTAGAATAAGTATTATTAGAAATCAATTATAGGGTCAGATCATTTTAATCCCTTTCCCTTGATTAAAAAATATAAGAATCAAAGACATATTTAGGAAGAAAGTTTGGTAGTTCCTCAAAAAGTTAAACCTAGCAATTCTACTCCTAACTATATAGCCAAGAGAAATAAAACACATCCACAAAAAACTTGTATATGATCAACTGATGCAGAAAAGGCATTTGATAAAATCCAACACCCATTTCTGATCAAAACTCTCAGCAAAATAGGAGTAGAAGGGACAATCCTCAACATAATAA
>NW_006922133.1:1567097-1569856 GCF_000298275.1 Orycteropus afer afer
ATTGTAAATTTTGGTCAATGACATGAGACAAAGTATATGTGAACTGCTGTATGAAAAGTGAATTTACTCTGTAAACCTTCACCCAAATCCTAATTAAAAAAAAAAAAAAAACTTGTATATGAGTGTTCAGAGCAGCATTATTCGTAATAGCCAAAAAAGTGGAAACAGCACAGATGTCTATCAACTGATGACTAGATAAACTAAATGTGTTATACTCACACATGGAATATTACCTCGCCATATGATATGGATGAACCTTGAAAACATTATGCTATGTGAAAGAAGCCAGGCACAAAGTCACAAATTCTCTGATTCCAATTACATGAAATGTCCAGAATAGGGAAATCCAGAGAGACAGAAAGTCCTCAATATGTCAGGCACTCTACAACAAAGATAAACTCACTCTAGTCAGAAATATATATAAACAAAACATAATATAAGTGCTATAAAAGAGGTATGTACACAGAAATACTTAATATGACTAAAGGATATCATTATTTAAATAATATTAACAATATTAAATTTTCAATATTAAAAGAAGTCCTTCATTATTCTTTGTGCCTATAGTATGAACTTAATGATGTATATAATTGAGAGTAATTTGTTATTTAAAGGAAGCCTATGGGGTCGCCATGACTTGGGACTGACTACAGGGCAACAGTTTTTTTGGTTTTTGGTTTATGGAGAATTCATTCATAAAGCCACCCAGAGAGCCTTCTGCACCTCTGTCTCAACAGACTTCCACTCAAGCATCACCACCTCAAAACTTATTCCTTCTGACATCTCTGTTTCTCTTATTAACGTCATTACTTTTCCAGGCACTTAGCTTGAAAGCCCTATGTATGCTTGTTCCTCTTCTCTTACACATTCAACTAGTAGCCAACATGCAGTGCCTCATTTCCCTCTCCCCTGCCACACTCACTGGTTAACACCCTCATTAGCTCCTGCCTGGTATAGTACCATAGCTGCCTAACTCCACTAGCCACCCCAACCTACCTCCTCCACAATGCCAGATATGGGAAGCTGTTTTCTGACCAAATTGCCCTTCTGCTTCAATAATTCCACTCACTCCCCATTGACTAGTCAATTAAGCAAAAAGTCTTCCACGGGACACTTAAGGCTTCACACAATTTCAGAGCCAGTGACATCTACGCCCTCAACTATCCTGTGTCCTAGCCAAAAAGATTTTGTTTTAGTGACTCATCATGTTGTTATATCTGCATAGGATGACCTTTCCTCCTCTTCTATTTCTTAAATGTTATGTCTAACATAAATGCAACCTTCTTCTTGAAACCCTCTTGTTCCTTCTCCATTACCACCATCTGCTTCCAGGTGTGAGCTAGGCACTTATTTCACAAATATTTACAAACTTCTGGTTAGGTGCTTGGGGCTGTGTGGGTAAAAGATACACAATCTGCTATCAAAGAGCTGAAAATCTAGTGGGAGAAATATGTTAACAAATAATTATGAAAGAAAGCAGAATAAAACACGGGCTTTAAGAGAGGCAAAAGTGGCACTCTGTGAGAAGGTAGAAGGAGCAATTAACTGTGAGAATATACAAGAAACTTCTCAAAAGAAGTGGCACTTGAACTGGTCCTTTAAGGATGAATAGAATTTCAATGAGCAGAGAAGGAAGGGAGAGAAATTTCAGGCCGAGGACACAAAATGAGTGGAGGCTAAAAAAGGCTCCTGCCTCCTCCACTAATTATGAAATGCTGGAGGCTCAGGTTCTTTCTGGGGGTCATCTCCCTCTACAGTCTCAGGGCCCATGGCTTCAGAAGCCATCCATACACTGATGACCCACAAAGCACTACCTCCTGGACCTCTCATCTGATAGTCAGACTCACTATTCCATACCTCTGCTAGGATAATGTTAATTCCAATTCTGACTCATAATAACCCTACAGGATAGAGCAGAACTGCCCCCATAGGGTTTCCCAGGCTGTAATCTATGGGAGCACATCGCCAGGTCTTTCTCCCACAGAGTTGCTTTCAGTTAGTAGCCAAGTGCTTACCTAATGCACTACTAGGGCTATTTAATCAGCAGCTGGAGTCTCTCATTAGAGACAATGACCCAAAGAGTCTAAGACAGATTAGGAAGAAAGGCCAGGCAACTACTTCCAAAAATTAGCTAATGAAAACCCTATGGATCACAATAGAATATTGTCTGGCTTGGTGCTAGATGATGAGCCTCTCAGGTTGCAAGGCACTCAAAACACACAGTGGCACAGCAACGATCATGAAGATAGCAACGTTATCTTCTGTTATATATGGGGGTCTTCATGAGTAGGAGCTGACTTGATGGCAACTAACAACCACCACCTGAAGAGTCAACAAGGGCAAATATTTTGACAGGGATAGGAACTAAACAAGTCTGACAGCAAGAAATCTCCCAGAGCCCTTTCCAAATTCAGGCCATGGGTCAGATATAAAATGGATGGATTTATAGAATTTCAACCTGAGAGAGCATAAGAATCAATAAGATATAGATGTTAACCTTAAAGAAATAAATGTGTTTCCACACCAACAGCAAAGTTTGCGGCCATAATTCCCAGACAGGGACAGATGTGCAAATATAAGCATTCCTTATTAGACTTGTTCACTGATCTTCCCATTTTGGAGCTATTAAAATTCAAATTTCTAAAAAGAGTAAAGCGCTTATAAAAGACGTGATGTTAAATTCAGACAATATCCTTATCCTTATTAATGTAGAAAAGATTCTCAACTACATTATATATTTACCAGACTAACCTTTTCCT
>NW_006922133.1:1570822-1572073 GCF_000298275.1 Orycteropus afer afer
TTCACTGATAGAATTCTCACCTCCCATGGAGGAGGCCCAGATTCAATTCCCTGCAAATGCACCTCATATGCAGCCACCACCTGTCTGTCAGTGGAGGCTTGCGTGTTGCTATGCTGCTGAACAGATTTCAGTGGCGCTTTCACATTAAGACGGACTAAGAAGAAAGGCCTGGCGATCTACTTCTGAAAATCAGCAAGTGAAAATCCTATGGATCACAATAGTCTGATGTTCAACCAATCATGAGGATGTCACAGGACCAGACAATGTTTCATTCCATTGTGCATGAGGACATCAGGAGTTAGGTGCCAACTGAAAGGCAGCTAACAACAGGGTAGATATCATTATTAATGTCCTCATGTCCAACACCCAACTTGTCTCAATACCCAACTTGGATAACTTGGACCTGCCCAAAACCACCCAAGTAGATTATAACCTAGGCCCATGAATACTTAGCAATTATGCTAAAATTGCCTCAAAAAAAAAAAAAAAAAAAAACCTATCGCCATTGAGTCGATTCTAAATCACGGTGACCCCATGTGTTACAGAGTAGAAGTGCTCCAGAGGGTACTCTTGGCAGTAATCTCTATGGAAACAGATCTCCAGCCCTTTCTTCTGCAGTGCTGCTGGGTGGGTTCAAACTGCCAACTTTTAGGTTAGTAGTCAAGCTCAAACAATTTGCACCACCTAGGAACTTTAAAATTATCTCAGTTGTGTTTAAATATTTACATGCCTTATACCCTTCAGAATAACTAGCCTGGTGTTTATCACATAGTCAAAACCAAACCCACTGCCATCAAGTCGACTCCAACTCATAGCGACCTGCATTGGGTTTCCAAGGCAGTAAATCTTTATGGAAGTTGATTGTCCTGCCTTCCATCCACAGAGTGGCTGGTGGGTTTGAACCGCCAACCTTCTGGTTAGCAGTCAAATGCCTTAAGCACTGCACTACCCACAGAGTAGGGCCTATAAAAAATGTTTGTTGAGGAATAAATAAAATCTACTGAGTTACAGGCTCCTTGTATGTGAACTATACAGACCCAGAAGACTAGTTTTTAAAAAAAATGTTGGCGACATTTTCTTTTGGCTGTCACTCTCATTCTTTTCAGTTCCTGCCTATAATTCTAATGTGCTGTCTTAATTAACATACCAGTATAGTCAATGAAGGAGCCCTGGTGGTGCAATGGTTAAGCATTTTGGCTGCTATCTGAAAGGATGGCAATTCAAACTCACTCAGCAGCTCCAGGGGAGAAA
>NW_006922133.1:1572988-1579556 GCF_000298275.1 Orycteropus afer afer
AACTGCCAGCCTTCTGGTTAGCAGCCAAGTGCGTTAGGCACTACGCTACCAGAGCTGATGAACCTTTCTTTTTTTAAACTCTGAGTTCGATTTTCTTCTTGGATATTTAAGCTCTCAACAAGACAGGCTTCAGTATAAATGGGTTACTATCAAGGTGATTTTTTTTGGAGGAGAGGAACAACTAGGAATATATACTGTACCAGAATTCTGCTCATGAATTCCAATAATGTAACTCTAACTCCAGTTGGGAGTCCTTGGGTGGCACAAGTGGTTAAGCCCTAGGCTGCTAACTGAAAGGCTGGAGGTTCAAGTATATCCAGAGACACACCTCAAAAGACCGGGAAAAAAAAAAAAACAACTCACTGCTGTCCAGTCGGATCCAACTCACAGTGATCCCTCCTTGTGTTTCCAAGGCGGTATCATTACGGAAGTAGATTGCCCAACCTTCCTTCTGAAGAGTGGCTGGTGGGTTTGAACCTTCAGCCTTTTGGTTAGCAGTCAAATGCCTTAGGCACTACCCCACCAGAAAGGCTTAGTAATCTACTTCTGAAATAATTTGCCACTAAAAGCCCTATGGAGCACAGTTCTACTCTGACACACATGGGGTTACCATGAGTTGGAATCAACTAGACAGCAACTGATTCGGTTTTATCGCCTTCTGGTGGAAATTAGTTTCTAGAGGGCCAATTTTAAATATACTTTAGTAAAGTATATCCCAAGAAATTAGAAACTAATCTTCTGTGTTAAGCCCAAGAAGATGACTTTACTATTTAAGAATTTTTAATTTATCTAAAAAAGCATAATCCACAAGTTAAAATAATCACTTAGAATCTTAAAATGAGTTAGGTAAAAGCTATGTATTTAGTTAAGAAGTATGTTTTGTTAGAAAACAGATAAACGAAAGACAAGTCAAGGGTTGCTAAAATCCCAGTTTATAGTTGTAAATTCCGAAGGCTTTAAAATAGCCACAGGCTAATTGCCAATGACTTGCTGCCCACCGACATTTGTGTAGGACTAGAGTTAAAGGCAGGGCAAGTCAGTTTACTACAGGGAGCTCACAAAAGCAATGGGTCAGGTTACAGCCTGTTCCTAGTATCACAGCAGTCTAGATTTATGGTTTCTAACACTACCCCTACAAGAAATAATGGAACTGATGACAACAACAATCCCCATTAGACAACAGACTACAGAAAAGCAGGCAATAAAGCACAATCTGAAGTGACCAGAAAACTAAACATCCCTGACAATACTTCAAACATGAGGCAGGTGTCAGTAAGTTACCTATTTAAATATTTCTACAACCTCTCAAAATCTCGAAAGATACATACACAAAAAAACCCTCAGAGATTCTAAAGCAATGTCAAACCAAGAATATACAAATGTATTTATCATTATTTAGTACTATATTTTAATGATCATTAAAGACAATGTTTCACTTGAACAAATTTATAAAATTTTACCAAGTTGATAAAAAAAATTAGACAATCTTGATTATACTACTTTTCAAATAACTAATGTTAGGTACTGAAAAATATTCCAAATAATGTTTTTACAAGTCTTTCAAAAGAAAAAGAAAGAAATATAACAGTTTCACAGTGAAGGGCACATGTTCCCAACTGTATTCAGAGAGGCAAGAGAACTGAAGGGAAGAAACACATTTGATCCACTGCTTAATTTAAACCTAAATATATAATCAAAATCTTCAGCGAGCTACAACTGATGAAAGGTGGTGAAAGTGACCAAATGTTAACAAAGAACAAAGACTTTGTCAATACACATGCTTTAAAAATTATGTTAAGGCTACACGTTACATACCAAACAAATGGAGCTGTTTATGTCTGGCATTCAGCACCGGTTAATCCTTTTGAGAAAAATCAAACGGGTACTCTAAAGGCAAGAAGCAGAGAAAGTCCCACCAACTTTTCCCTGATGAAAGAAAGCATCCTCAAGCCATGCCTTAGAATTGCAATATAGCTGTCCCTTCCGAAGTTTACAATGGCACGTTACCACAAGAGGTGGGCACTCTCTTTCCGCTTACAACAATTTGCTCCTATAAACTTAGGAAGGGGAAGAGCCATGGCCATAAACACAGGTCACAAGTAGTAGGTAGTCAAACGCTCTCTATCTTCAAATGTCTCCCAGCTCTTTACTAATACAAAAACTCAACAAGCTTATTTTAGTTTTTTACTCCTTGGTTAAACAAGGAATTCATCTAGCCTAGCTCAGATAAACATGAGCATGATATAATGTTGAACAGCACCATTATATAAACTGTATATGAGTTTCAAATATTTCACTTTTCACATAATAAGACATCTTCATTTCTTATTTTAAAACCTTTCCATCATGCACCCAAAAGAATGAAACCAAGAGAAAGGCTCAGGGATATATAT
Organism: Orycteropus afer afer; assembly: GCF_000298275.1. Classification (NCBI taxonomy): domain Eukaryota; kingdom Metazoa; phylum Chordata; class Mammalia; order Tubulidentata; family Orycteropodidae; genus Orycteropus; species Orycteropus afer. Next base: position 1,575,382 of record NW_006922133.1, read on the forward strand.
TTCGTATAAATCACTCGGCATAGAAACCACCAGTATCATATTTCTAAGGTGGCCATTCCATTCTAAAAACCAAACCAAGCCCATTGCTGTCAAGTCTATTCTGACTGAGAGAGACCCTACAGGACAGAGTAGAACTGCCCCATAGGGTTTCCAAGCCTATAATCTTCGTGAAGCAAACTGCATCATCCCTCTCCCGCAGAGCAGCTGGTGGGTTCCAAATACCAGCCTTTCAGTTAGCAGCCAAGGACTTAACCAACATGCCACCAGGGCTCCTTTCTTACTTACATTAGATAGCATAATGGCAAAATGACTTCTTCATAAAAAGCAAATAAATATATGCTTTCAAATCTTAGATGGCTTCTGAAATTGTCTCAAGTTATCCACTTTAAGAAGCACTGCCTCTGCTTTAAAAAACAAAACAAAAAACCTAGCTGCTATCACCACAGTAAAGGCATATCTATGCTTAGGCGTACCAAGCCCAAACTAGTTAGAGCCTGGAGATCTTACCAGCAAAATATATACCAGCCAATTTTCATCTAATATTAATGGCAGTGGTTTCTTTCATCCATTTCCCCAAGACAAACGGATCATTAATACTAAGACCCCCAAACCAGGGAAGAGTAAACTCCTTCTTTCAAAATCACCAACATCTGCCATTTTCAAAATTTCCAGGTTTTTGGTTCCCGAATCAACAGTCACTTCCAATTGTAAACTATTCTGAAGCAATAATTCTCAGATATTCACAATGCTTCTAAAATGCTGATTTGCTCACTCCAAAGGAGCACAAAACATTTCTTGGCAATGCCAGACTAATCTTTGCACCATAGCCTCACAGCTCTAACTTTGATGATTGACAGAACTCACTTTGGTCATATCTAAAAACCAGGAATATGACTAAGAGAAGACAATGAGATACCCCGGAGAGGTGTACTAAGAGAAGATGACTTCAGATTTCTATTCACAACTGGAATGAGAACAGAGCTGGCATAAAGGGGGGGAAGCAGCAGACGGGGTAATCTGACAAAAAAGCACTAGAGGTGACTAATAACTCAAATAGTATTGGATCTCTAACATTCACCAGTACTCCAGTTACTAGAGTTAAAAACAGTCATTTCTGTTAACCCAAGATAAACACTTAAGTGGAGCACCACCCCCCTACCAAGAGCTCAAACTGAAATCAGAATTTGAATCTTCCTTAAATTAAACAAGGGGATACGCCATTTTCATTCAGAAGACTTGGTACTTAGTCGGCCTTTTCAAGGCACTTTCATCAATTATTTCTCAGTGAGGCACCACAGGATTACCCTGACCATTTCACTGATGCGGAAACAGACACCAACAGCAAAGGGAACAGGGGCAGGAAGAGGGGCTATAGGAAGCATCTGGGAGGAACAGGCAGGCAACTAAAAAGGAACAAACCCAAAAGAAAATGAGAGTCACATCTGGCTTATAGCTGACAATCATAACCCTTATTTATTTTTTTAAGGTCAGAGACATTTCTGAAAAAATTGGGAAAAAAGAGTTCTAAAAAATTCAGTCAGTCAAAATCTAGTTACAATCTAAAATAATTGGTCAGAGGAAGTGAAGTTGCTTCTTCTTGTTGTGTGCCCTCGTTAGCATTAAAAAAAAAAAAAAAAGAAAGAAAGAGGCTACTCTCCAGAGTACATACTGATTTCAATTTATACCAGAGTAACTAATTTTCTCCCTTTAGGGTAACCAATATGTTATCTATTTGTCCCAGAAAATAAGCGCACATCAAAATGCATAGCTTTATATAATAAGAACAAATAAGGGACAGAGTTAACATCAGACAAGTCAGAAATAATTTACAGTAACACCCAGAAGTTTGTGTAGAGAATTACGGCAAAAATACTGACTCCTTGAGCTTGGTCTTTAAATGCTCCACATTCTTACTAATTTTCTTAGCTATAACCTTGGAATTTTTAGGAATAAACTGTTAGGTGGGAAATCTTAAACACTCAGAAACTAGCAAAGTGCCCAGCACATGGTCTCTGAATAAATACATTATTGTGAATTGAAATGAACCCTGGACCACAGACAGTACAGGCACTTAATAAAGATGTGTTGATTGAACAATAAATCAAAAGGACTGACCAGCTGCCTCATAGAAAAATTGATACCACCTCTTTAAAACTGACTCCAATGTTCTTTATACTTATTATGACATCAGCTTCAAAGCATCCTCACACATAAAGTAGTTCAATAACATTCATCTTTTGTTCCAAAATACCACTTCCAAAACAAATCAGGTTCTCTTGGGGAAAGAGACATACACCCTTAAGAAGCTTTTAAGGTTGCATGATTCAAAAAATTCAAAGCCATTTAAAATGGTTTGCCTTCTTTATTATTTTTTTAATACTCTATCAGACTGTTTTGAAGGTTATGGATAAAACTATGGCAAAACAAATACAAGCCACCAGGTGAATGTTCATAAACGTAGTCCTTTTTCAAAAATCTCAATGGACTCTTTTCCACAAGCTTGTTTTCACATTCCTCCCATTAAATATACAAAACCACAAACAGCCTGAAAATACATTCAGCCTCAGAAATATCTAATAAGCAATTAACAAAATGGCAAGGAAGGCAAAATTGTCATTACTGAAGAACATCCCCAAGCATCATTGTGGAAAACAAGTAAATGGACATCTATGAAATGTTACTACAATGAAATTTCTTGTCTTAGGTAGTTGTACTCCATAAACGTTGGTTTTTTATAGTATGTGCTTCACCCAAACAGAAATATGAACAGCTCTAGGGGCATTAAAAATGCAGCAGCATCTACAGTTGTTTTCGGAAAGAAAACTATCCCCAGTAAGTTGGTAAATCATATGATCATAAGAAAGTTACTGATATTCCCTGCCTCAGTTTCCCCCCTACTAAGCAAACCATTCATTTTCTCGAGATGTTCTAAACTCATGGGTAAGTCATAAATGTTAATATTCTCATTCTTCAAAACGGAGGCCAATTTCTAAGTGTAATCATACTTCGTAATGTATGACAAACGTTTTACAACCTTTTTAAAAGAAATCAATAGTCCTCAATGGGAACTTGGAAAGAAGTACCTGTACTGCCCAAGCATTAAAGTGTGTGTGGGGGAAGGCTGAATTAAAGTTCACTTAAAGCCAAGTATAACCTTAAGGCTCACAAATCTGTAAAATTGGAAAAGGGTTCTCCCTCTGGTTCTTTACAAGTAAATGCTGTTGTTATGCACCATCCAGTCAATGCCAACTCATAGCGACCTTATATGACAGAATAGCCCTGTCCTTTTCATAGGTTGTAATCTTTACGGGAACAGGTCACCAGGTCTTTCTCCCGCGGGTGAAGCTGTGGATGGGTTGGCATCTGTCAGTTAGCAGCCCGAGCTCTTAACCACTGCGCCACCAGGGCTCCTTCACAAACCACTAGCTAGGTAAAAAAAGTGCGAAAGGTGAGGAATCATTGCCAGGGCTGTTTCTAAATGAGGGCAGCAACGGTCCGCAGACCAGGTCCTGCTTGCGGCGAGGGAACGGCGACCTCTGGCGCCTCGAGGCTCCTCGGGAGAGTTGGCACCCTCTTCCTGCCCCCACGAGAAGCGTGCCCTCCTCATATCCCGCTGCCCCCGGGGAATGCGACACTGGCACCCCCACCCCAGAAGCCGGGGCCGAGTCTTGGGCGCGCACCTGGCATCGCGACCCGGCCCGCGCTCCGCACAGGCGCATCCTTCCGGGCTGACGTTTCCCTCCCAAACTCCAAAAGTTGCCTAAGTCCCCGGAAGGGACCCAAGACCGTCTCTGCCCAGACCCCGCAAAGGCATCCCTGCTCCGCAGCTTAGGCCGCCCACTCGCGCAGCCGGGGTCCCAGCCCGGTCCCACCCACCAGGGCGGATGGGCTGCGCGGCGGGGCGCTGTCCGCGCTCAGGGCCAGGGGCCGCCTGAGAACTGCCGCGCGCCGAACGCCGCGGGCGGGATGGGCCCGTGCCCGGCGACCGGGGCCCCGAGGGGGTGTGAGGGGCGGCGCGAGAGCTGCTGAGGGGCGCCCGCAGAGGGCGCTACGAGGGCCGGGGGGAACCCCTGCCTCGGGGAGGAGACGGTGCTGGGTGGGCGAAGGGGATACAGGGCCGAGCTGAAGCGGGATCGCCGCGGGGCGGTGAGGGGGCGTTCCTCGCGCGGGACGCG
>NW_006922133.1:1579956-1588551 GCF_000298275.1 Orycteropus afer afer
GAGCCCGGGAAAGTCCTGGGCATTTTTTTCATCTTCCCGCCTCCTCCCGAAAAAAACCAGTCGCAGTCCTCGTAGTGAGGAGCCCCTAGGTGAGACACTAGGGTGAACGTCAAGTGTCCATCCCGGCAACTCACTCTCCTTCGTCATCTCTTTCGACTCCCGACCACCACCCACCCTAGCCACGCATCCAAAAAGCGCTTCCCGGGGAACTCACCGTGCAAGTTCGATGAACGGGGCAAAGCGGCGCGTTAAGGCAGCTGGAGCGAAGCCACTCCTTCGTGAGTTGCAGCAGATTCCTTGAGACAACTTTTTTTCCATGGTTTTTGCCACGCATTCCCCTCCCAGCTCCACTTTCTGGCTTTAGTTGTTCCTTGAAACCCAGACTGGAGCTAACGGGAACTGTACATTGACCCAGGGAGGGGAAATAATTTGCTCACTAACTTGAGATTGCTCCGGAGCGTCCTCGAGGGTCCCTTTTGGGGTCCCCTCTGTTCGATCTCTCCTGACCCTGAGAAGGGAAAGAACTAGGTTCTGGGGCTGGTTGCGCAGGTGGAGGTCTCACGGATGGGGAGAAGGTGTAAAAAGTAGCCCTAAAACGGCCCACGACTCTCTCGGCACAAAATGTAGAAACAGAAAGTGGGAGAAAAACAGCCTGTCCCTCGCTTTGAGATTATGTATATGTAAACGGATTTAAAACTTGTATATGAAAATAACACAATATGCTACATATGAGTGGCAGGCCTGCTCTCTCTTCAACGCTTTGAAAAGTTGAGTGTAGATTTTGCATTAGGGATCTTGTTAACTTAGCGTTTGGGCATGATGTACTTTTTAAATCATAATTCAGAAATCAGAGCCTAAAACTTTGGGTTTTTTTTTCATCCGCGGAAAATAGCCATTTTTAACAGTGCAGAATAAAATTATTTTCATATACAACTTTTGCAGTGTTAAAGAACAGCCAAATTAAAGTGTTTTTTTTTAATTGTATCAAAACGTTGGCACATAGTGCTAAATCAAATTGCTCCAATTGTTCTTCAATCCTTCTAAACAAAAAAAAAATGAAGTAATGAATGTTAATGTAGTATTCAAGAAAAATCAAAGGCAAAAATAGAAAAAAGTAGGCCACTGATACACAAATACTAAAGAGAGATTTGGTCTTATCAATTGTATAAGGCATACCACATAGAGAATGTTGAAATGGTCTAAGATGAAGGTTCAATTAACAAAAGGAAAAGGGAGAAAAAGCCAGAAAGGGAACTTCAACAGAAAGGAACAGGTTTAACCTAAGCAAGCCCTTAGTATGGGCAACAAGGGGGCTGAGGGGAGTTAAATTCTCAATTAGTGGCTACTGCCTTTCTAATCATGATGCAAAGAAACTATTTCCCATTCATCTCTACATTCTCGTTTACCATGTTTTACCTTTTACATGCATGTACCCTTTGTTAAATTGTAGAAATACTCTCTCTGGTTGCTAAATTGCTGTGCTGCTTCCCATATTTCTGTTTTTATTATGAAATGGCTGAAGCTCTTACACTAAACATGGAATCTGAATTATCCAGATAAGAACTGTATCTTCTCAGTGGCTGCATTCACCGAAGCATTTATAAAAGTGGGACTCTTTCTTAGATTAAATATGAGTTATTGATAATAATAGCTACCATTCATTGGGCACCTACCATGTGCTGAAGGAGCTCTGGTGGTACAGTGGTTGAAGCATTGGGCTGCTAACCAAGAAGTTGGTGGTTTGAACCCACCAGCTTCTCTGCAGGAAGAAGATGAGGCAGTTTGCTTCCATAGAGATGTACAGCCTTAGAAGCTCTGTGGGGCTCTTTTACTCTGTCCTATAGGGTCACTATGAGTTGGAATCAACTCGACGGCAGTGGGTTTGGTTTGAGTGTGTCACCCTGTTGTGAGAATCATGCTAGTCTCTTTAAATGAGTAATTTCCAATATTCACAATGTTTCTAGGAGGTCAGTATTCTTATTCCCATTTTACAGATGAGGAAGTTGGTTGTTACAGAGCAAATAAGTGACAGAGTCAGCTTTTGAGCACAGATTTAAGCCTTTCCTGTCTCTGTCATGCTTGTGATCAATGTTACGCTTTCATCATATGCTATGTATACAAACATTCGATAATTCTTTTACTTACTTATATTCTGCTTTTCCCCCTTTGCCAAAATATATTTGAGACCTTTTAAATAATGTCAGAATAGCCCTGTTCCATTACATGGAAAATGTCTTGCACATAGCAGGAATTTGGTAAGTATTTGTTAAATGACTGAGTGAATGAATGGTATTCAATTAGTTTTGCCTAGAAAACATGAAAATGAGATTCTTTGGACTGAAAGAGTAGGAAGTAAGGCTGGTAAAATCCAAGTTTTCATGACTGATTTTTTATGTCTCAGATTTGTTCCTGTCACTTTGCTCCTATAGTTTCCTGACTCATCTTAAAGATGATACACCACACTTCCCAGTCCAAGCCCAATGGAGAACACTTCTGTGTCTCAAGTGTATTTGATTGCTTCCTTTGTACCTTGCATTAACATTTAATATTAGTCCATCAGAATGAAAAGATTCACTACTTTCCTAAATAAGCTAGTTCAGTGTAGATCTCCAAACATACAAGGGCTTTTTATTAAACATTGATATTCGTGTGGGTAAAGTTAACATGTTAGGATGATTAGCGAAGGCTCCCTCTAGTTTGCCCACTTCATGAGAGATCTTTCCCCAAAGCCTAAGACTGGCAGAGACCAGAGATCCAAGATGTTCCTGGTAAATTCAGTATTCACATCTCTCACATTAGTGAACAAAATCCACATTGAAAACAAAAGAAAACAAACTCACTGCCATTGAGTCGATTCTAACTCATAGCGACACCCTTTGGGTTTCCGAGACAGTAAATCTTTACAGAAGTAGATTGCCTAGTCTGCCTTCTGTGGAGTGGTGGTGGGTTTGAACCACCAACCTTCTGGTTGGCACTCAAATGCCTTAGGCACTATACCACCAGAGCACCTTAAAATCCATGTTAAAAAAAAAAAAAAAAACTCACTGCCGTATAGTTGATTTTACTCATAGCAACCCCTCCTGGGGTTTCTGTGGTGGTATCTCTACGGAAGTAGATCGCCCAATCTTCCTTCTGAGGAGTGGCTGGTGGGTTTGAACCGCCAACCTTTTGGTTAGCAGTCAAATGCCTTAGGCACTGCGCCACCAGAGCTCCCTTTAAAATCCACATGTTGTTGCTGTAGGTATTAAATAACTGATGAATTAATTAAAATAGGAACTGGGCTTACAAGCATCTTCAGATCTTTGTTTCTTACAAATTGCCCACTTTTTCCCTCTCAGTAAACCGAAAGCACATATCAGTAGGATTTAAATTCTTTTCGTATTGCTATTGCTGGTTACAATAAACCTTTTTTCCCTTAACTTCAAAATAGTGATTTCCCTGCAAAAATACCAGGAGGTGAAATCTGTTGATATTAAGAAAGAGCACTACTCTAACAGGAAGGCCATGTATTGGAGTGAAAGCAGGACCCAGCTGCCTCAGGACATTTGAGCTCTTGTGTTAAATCCTAAGTCTGTCCAACTATATTACTTTAGAATCTTTCCATGCCTCAGATTTTTCATCTTTAAAAATGGGGATAATCTGTCACACTTCACAGAAGTACAAGCGCTATTCAAATCAATCAGAAAACCACTTGATCTGTCCTTAACAAATCCCTGCACTCTTCCCCCACATAAATTAGTCTTTTACCCAAAAATATATATGAGATCTAGGAGCTCTGGTGGCTCAGTGCCTAAGGCATTTGACTGCTAACCAGAAGGCTGGAGGTTCAAACCCACCAGCCACTCCTCGGAAGGAAAGTTGGGCAATCTACTTCTGTAGTGATACTGCCTCGGAAACCCAAGGAGGGGTCAGACTATGAGTCGGGTCCAACTCGACAGGAGCAAGTTTTTTTTTTTTTTTTTTTTTTTGGTGTATATGAGATCTAAGTTGACTTTGGCCAAGTCAGGTATTTCATATGCAGTGAAAACTGGAATAACCTCAATAAACATTGTATACACTACACTTGACCATGATTACCTTCACTTGATCCTTCAATTAAACCCCAGACATTTAATGAATACCTGTGTGGTGGTACTCTGCTAACAGTGGTGATACTAAGATAAATAAAACAATTTGGATACTCCGGGAGTTTACACCAAATCCAAAGGAGAGAGAGAGAGGGATGGATGGATAGATAGATACAGATAGGTGTTCTAATCTTCCTAGCATCCATTACCAAACCCTCAATCATATCAAACATTTAAAAATGTACCCATATAAAATAACATAGGAGCTTTGGTAGCCTAAGGCACTTGACTGCTAACCAGAAGGCTGGCGGTTCAAACCCATCAGCCACTCTTCAGAAGGAAGGTTGGACAATCTACTTGCATAGTGATACTGCTTCAGAAACCCAAGGAGGGGTTGCTATGAGTAAGGTCTGATTTGACGGCACATAACAACAACATAATATATGAGTTGAGTTGTAATTGGCCAGCTTACATAATGTTCTTTGGATGTGTCATAAAAACATTTATTAATTTTGATTTTATAGTTTTTCTGCTGGTGATTCTCCATTCGAACCTTCGCCCCATCCTAAGCATTTTCCACCCTTTGCCTCACTCTGTACCCTGGGGTGAGGAGTGGGACTGAGGGGTGAGAGGAGCCTGTGACAGCCAGAGAGATGGGAAGCCAGGGGAGAGAGAAGGAGGTGTAATTCTAGTCTCCACTCCCTTCCTGCCTAGGACCGGAAGTTGTGGCAGTGGCAGGGTCCTCTACAAAGGCAGCTCCTGGCAGGGGCTCTTCCTTCTCAGTGCCAGTTCTCACTGGGTCTTCAGGATGGAGGGGTAGGACTAGCGCATCCAGCTGTTATTGGTCCCCAGGCTCCTTCAGCATCCCTTGTTAGTTCTCTTAAACCTCCCTAAACCAAAGCAAACCAAACTCACTACTGTCGAATCAGATCAGACTCATAGCGACCCCTCCTTGGGTTTCCAAGGCAGTATCACTATGGAAGTAGGTTGCCTCATCTTCCTTCTGAGGAGTGGCTGGTGGGTTTGAACTGCTAGCCTTCTGGTTGACAGTCAAATGCCTTAGTCACTATGTCACCAGGGCTCCATAAACCTCCCTAAACCAAAACCAAAACCAAACACACTGCCATTGAGTCGGATCTGACTCATAGCGACCTCTCCTTGGGTTTCCAAGGTGGTATCACTATGGAAGTAGATTGCCCAACCTTCCTTCCAAGGAGTCCCTGGTGAGTTTGAACCTCCAGCCTTCTGGTTAGCAGTCAAATGCATAGGCACTACTACACTTCTGTAAATAATCCATGAAATTCTCTTTAGAATCACATGAGTATACGTTCTGTTCCTACTGGGATCATTATTAAAAATGGCTTTCTCTTCATATTTTGAGCCAGTCAGTTGAGAAGGTAGGGTTGTTATTGTTGTTAGGTGCTGTCGAGTTGGCTCCGACTTGTAGCAACCCCATGTACAACAGAATGAAACTGCTGGGCCCAGCACCATCCTCAGTCTTTGCTATGCTTGAGCCCATTGTCACAGCCACTGTGTCAATCTTCTCTCCTTTTTCTCTGACCTACCAAGCATGGTGTCCTCCAGGGATTGATCCTTCCTGATTATATGTCCAAAGTAGGTGAGATGAAGTCTTGCCATCCTGACTTCTAAGGAGAATTCTGGCTGTACTTCTTTCAAGGTAGATGTGTTCATTCTTCTGGCACTCCGTGGTTATTTAATATTCTTCCCCAACACCGTAATTCAAAGGCATCAATAATTCTTCGGTCTTACTTATTCATTCTTTACTTTTAGCATGGATATGAGGTGATTGGAAATATTACAGCGTCTTAGTTCTCTAGTGCTGCTATAACAGAAATACCACAAGTGGGTGGCTTCAACAAACAGAAATTTCTTCTCTTACAGTCCAGGAGGCCAGAAGTCTGAGTTCAGAGTGCTGTCTGTAGGGGCTGGGTGGATGCCCCTCGACCTTGGGCTTCAGCTCTGCCTTCCAGGCCCACTGAAGTCTCCTTACTCACAAATCTGCTGGCTGCTGAGGCTGATCACACCTGGAAGGCAACTCCCCCTCAACTGATAAGCTGCTCACAGCAGATTCCACCATGGAAGTGATTACACCACATCCAGTCTCATCATGGGGAATAACTACATTCAGCTGCCAAGCCACTCAAACTCATTGCCCAGCCATGTTGACACACAACCTTAACTACCACACATGGCTTGGATCAGGTACACCTTAGTCCTCAAAGTGACATTTTGCTTTTTCACACTTTAAAGAGGTCTTTTGCAGCAGATTTGCTCAATGCAATACATCGTTTGATATCTTGAATGCTGCTTCCGTGGGCATTGATTGTGGATCCAAGTAAAATGAAATCCTTGACAATTTCAATCTTTCTCTGTTTATCAATCGTTGTGTTGCTTATTGTTCCAGTGGTGAGGATTTCTATTTTATGTTGAGGTGTAATCCGTACTGAACACTGTAGTCCTTGATCTTCATCAGTAAGTGCTTCAAGTCGTCTTCACTTTCAGCAAGCAAGGTTGGAAAAAGTACAGTCAGAATGCATCTTCATTCAGAATTCTATAAACTGTGAACATAGAACACAGTGAAGTTAGACAAGCAAATATGCAACTTATTTAGAGAGCGTTTTCTCCCCTTTCTTAAAGAAGTTGTTTAAGCTCCTAGTTTTTGGAAAATTCCAACAAACTTTCCCTCTCACCTTGTGTTGTCTTTCCAAACCCAGCCTGTAGACATTTATGGAGAGAGTCAGTCAGCCATGGGATCTAAGAACGAGGGTCTTGGCTGACTTGAATACATAGTACTCTCAATGGTTTTTCTCTCCCCTCCCATGGTGGGGACCTTCAACCTAGGTGCCTGAGAAAAGAAGATAGAAAGTTGTGGTTCTGTGGGAAGCTTTTTGTAAACCGGCAGCATACAAACCTATTTTATTATACAGTGTTGGCTAGGAAAGGGAAGAAAAGAAAAAATACACCAAGCCTAAGTCTGCAAGCTTCCAAAGCCCGACGCAACACATTAAAGGTTAGTGTCATGAACAATCAGGTCCTTGTCGTCTGCCCATGTGCTCGCCCAGTTTCCACAAATAACAAGCAAGCTGTAGATTTTCATAAAACATTTTGGCAGTACGTGGTGGGCCACCTCTCTGATGGGCTTGCTAAGGAAATGACTGCAAATGTTTTTTGGTATGAAAAGCCTGAAGTATTTTAAATCCTTGGTAAAATGAGTTGCCAGTGGTCCCAAATATGGTTTCTGTTTCTGACATTCGGGTTTGTTTTAGGATGTATTTTTCTTTTCCCCCAATAATAAGGATCTCAATAAATGTGGTTTTTTCTGTTTCCTTTGCTTAAATGTTGATGACTTTGGAAAACTTTGTAAATGAGAAATAAGCTTTAGAAGCCAAATTGCAGAAGTTGAGATAAAAATTTCCTAGAAAGCATGCTACAAAGACAGCATGACTTTATTGAGGCATCCATGAATAATGTATATCCAGTTTTTACTATAGAGAATGCTGATTTCTAAATTAAAAATTTGACAAACCAGCATAGTTTAATAAGCTGAAATGATTCTAGAGTATTTTCAGCAAGTTATTCTGAAGGAAGTTATAAGTCTGGCTTCTCATATGGTAGTCACTAGCTCTATGTGGCTATTTGAATTTAAATTTAATTAAAATATAATAAAATTTAAAATTTAGTTATTGCTGATGGCACAGTGGTTAAGTGCTTAGCTGCTAAGTGAAAGGTCAGCTGTTTGAACCCACCAGCCACTCCACAGGAGAAAGATATGGCAGTCTGCTTCCATACAGATTAGTCTTGGGAACCCCATGGGACAGTTCTGCTCTATAATTCTATAGTTCTGTCCTATTGAGTTGCTATGAGTCTGAACCTCCTTGATGTCACACAATAACAACAAATTTTAGTTCCTTAGTCATTAGCCTCATTTTAAGAGGGTGGCACGGTGGTTAAGCACTGGGTTGCTAACCGAAAGGCTGGTGGTTTGAAGCCACTCAGTGACTCAGCGGGGGAAAGACCTGGTGATCTGTTCTCATAGAGATTACAGCCTAGGAAACTCTAGAAGACAGTTCTGCTCTGTTATATAGGGTCACTTTGAGTCAGAACCAACTCGATAGCACACAACAACAATAATATAACGACATGTGGCTGGGGGCTGCTGTACTGTACAGTGGAAAACATTTCTATCTCAAAGGAAGTTCTATTGGACAGAATTGTTCTAAATCCTTAATGCTCAATAACTTCAATAGCATCCTTGTTGGAAAGGCAGAATTTCATGCCCTGCTCCAGACCTACTTAAACCAGAAGCTCCATTTTAACAAAGTGCCCAGGCAACTTGTGTACATATTAAAGTTTGAGAAGTGTTGGACCAAATCACTGTTTCCTAGACTGCCTTGATCACAGGAATCAACTAGCATATGCATTAATCATTCTGAGTTCAAGGCCTTGCTGTAGGCCAACTAAGTTTGACTCTTCAGATCAGGTGTCTGGGAATCTGTCTGTTTAACAA
>NW_006922133.1:1593892-1598594 GCF_000298275.1 Orycteropus afer afer
CATGTCCAACCCTAACCCAGTCTCCTCCCCTCCCTACCCTGCAACACTCCCCCTGTGCCCCTCATAATTATGCATTCCTGTGTGTCCTGCATTTCTTCAGTTTGAATGTTGGTCCTTTGGTGTCCCATGTCTATTGCTTTATTAAGGGATGTATTACCATTGAGTGTATGGGTGCTGCATCCTAGGTTGACTGGTCTGCGTGTACATCTTGTTAACTATTCGGCTGAGAGCCCGCCCCTGGGGGTGAGTTTTATTCCAGGTGCCAAACGTATTTCAGGGCCATAGTATTGGGATTCTCACCAGACTTCATCTGACCAGTAATTCTGGTTATTATTGAGTTTTTGTATTTTGTTCCACGTTTTCCCTCCTACTCTATCCAGGATCTCCAGATTTGATCCTTTCCTGAGTGGTTGGCATGGGTAGCTGGGCACCATCTGGTTCTTCTGGTCTAGAGGGCCATTTTTTTGTGCATTTTTCTTCACTTCCAATGCTAGGAGGCCATTAGCTGCATCCTAGATGGCTGCTTGAAAGCTTTTAAGACCCCAGTCTCTACTCAACAATGTAGGATGTGGAGCAACGCTTTTATGTATTTTGTTGTGCCAATTGAGTCTGGTGTACCCCAGTACTATGGTCCTGAGGTAGTAGCTCTATTGGATTTCTCTCCCATAGTGTTGGGATGTCTATGAGAGATCACTCTGTGTCTGTCTTCTATTGTTTCTGTAAGGACTGCAAGTATTTTGTATCACTGGTATCTGTATAAGATAAGCCTAGCTGAGTCTATCCTTGGTCTAGAGTATACCTCTATTCACTGATCCCTGTCTGATAATCTCAGGTGTTTATGTGTTTATCTATATAGCCTAGTGTTTGGTGTTAATGGCAATGTAGTATTGTGGACACATTAGTTGGTTTTAACATCTGTCGTCTATCTCTTATGTGCACAGTTCGGTGTCCTCTCTTTTCCCAATGTTATCATGGTGGTCATACATTCTTCCTGTATATCCCTCCCCCTTCCCATGTCAGAGTGTAAGCCCCAACTAGCCCTAAATTAATCCCTCCCTTTCCCTCCCCATCCCGGTAACCTACTAGGTGAGTTCCCTTTCCCAAGCAAACCCTTCTTTTTACAGTAATGGGCTCATATAGTATTGTCCTTCTGCAATTGACTTATTTCACTCAGCATAATGTCCTCCAGGTTCATCCATGTTGTGAGATGATTTGCGTATCCCTCATTGTTCTTTAATGTGGCATAGTATTCCATTGTGTGGATATACCGTAACTTGGTTATCCACTCATCCGTTGATGGGCATTTAGGTTGTTTACATCTCTTTGCTATGGTGAATTTTGCTGTAATGAACATAGGTGTACATATGTCTGTTCGTTTGCTCTCTCACACCTCTTTAGGGTATATTCCTAGTAATGGAATTGCTGAGTCAAATGATACTGCTATTTTCAGTTTTTTAAGGAAATGCCATACCATTTGCCACAATGGTTGTACCATTTTACAATCCCACCAGCAGTGCACAAGAGTTCCAATATCTCCACAACCCTGCCAGCATTTGTTACTATCTGATCTGAACTTTGCTATTATTGCTGGGGTGAGATGATATCTCATTGTTGTTTTGATTTGCATCTCTCTTGGGCATTGGATTTTTAAACTAAGGTAAAATGAAATGGCATTAAAAGTAAGTCTACCAGTTTATCAGGCTGAATGATCAGGTATGTCTAGGCAAAAGGGAGTATACCCATGACCATATATAAGGTTGGCAGATGATATGTATTTGTATGTGCTATAAGAATATCCAAATATATAAAATAGAATTAACAAGGGGAAAAGTTATGATAACTTCTTGGCCACATCCAACTACCCTGACGGAGCAAGTAGTTGGACCTGTGGGCTTGGGACCATGGTTGCAAGGGATATCAAGCTCAGTTGGCATAACATACTACATAAAAACATTGTTCTGCATCCTGCTTTGGTGAGTAGTGACTAGGGTCTTAAAAGCTTGCAAGCACCCATCTAAGATGCAACAATGAGTCTCTCCTAATCCAGAGCAAAGAAGAATGAAGAAAACCAAAGATGCATGGAAACAATTAGTCCAAGGGACTAATAGACCATGTGATCCCTAGCCTATATGACCATGAGACCAGAAGAACTAGATGGTGCCTGGCTACCACTGTCAACCACTTGGAAAGGGATCAGTGCAGGAGATTCTGGATAGGGTGGGAGAACAACGTGGAACAAAACTCAAAATCATTAAAAAAAAACATGTTTACTGATGTGATAGAGCCTGGTGACACCCCTGCGACTATGGGCCCTAGTTACCCTTCAGTCTGGAACTGAACTCGCTGCCGTGGCTTCCAGGCAAACAATAGACAGGCATATAGGGTGAACATTTACATCAACATCAGGTAGATACACTCCATAGAGCTCATGGGAGAACAGAAGGGCAGTGTTTGCATAGGGAGATAGCTGAGGAGGTGTAGGGAGGGTGGAAGTGTAAGGGAGGGAAGAACACAGGGAAGAGGTAACAATAGGGAGGAAGTGGGAAGAGAGCTGTTAGGTTGTGAATTGCAGACATTTGTCATGAAACAAAAGTGTATGAACTGCTGTATGGAAAATGAATTTGTAAACTTTCATTCACCCAAATCAAAATAAAAATTCAAAACAAACAAAAAAAGAAGTAAATCTACCAGTCTATGCTACTTAGAAACACAGCTAAAGACCTCCTTATTCTGTATTCCACAAAATGAAACAAGGAATATTGATGTAAGATTTTCATTGAGTACTATATTTTGCCAATTTCTAGGTTATTAAATCAGACAGAATTCTATATGGGTTTTGTATCTTTGTTAGCGGGTTTTTTTTTTAAAAAAATTATCTTGGCTTCCTGAAGAAAATTATTAACTCCTTAAGGAGAAGAATGAGGTTTTCTCGATTTTTTTGTGCCCTATAACTCCTACCCCATAATATTGTTGATTCAACCTAACTGAAGATGAGACCAAGATGAAATAAAGTTGCAATATTTTAACAGCAACAGCAGCAGCCAAGACACCACCCACCTATGAAGCAATAACAACAGCCCCCACAGAGATAAGGAATGGTTAACAAAAAAGAGAAGTGGCAAAATATGCTATTAACAATAAAAGATAAAATTGTTCAGAATTAGAAAATAAAAGATTGGGTAATTCCTAGGTAAAAATTTTAATATTATGCCTTATAATTTACTTTTAGCCTTAAACCAAAAACCAAACTCACTGCTGTCAGGTCAACTCCAACCCATTGCAACCCCCATTGGTTTACCAAGCCTGTGAGTCTTTACAGAAGCAGACTGCTTCATCCTTCTCCCACAGAATGGCTGGTGGGTTCAAACTGCTGACCTTTTGTTTAGCCCAATGCATTAACCACTGTTCCTCCAGAGCACCTTCAGATTCAGTACAATTCCAATCAAAATTCCAACAGAGGTTTTTCAAGGACACAGATAAGCTGATTCTAAGAATTATATCAGATTTCCTTAACCTTGGCAGTATTGACATTTAGGGTCTAATAATACTCTATTGTGGGGCTGTCTTGTGCATTGTGGGATGTTTAGCAGTATCCCTGACTTCTACACACTACATACCAGTAGAAACCCATCCCCCAGTTGTGACAACCAAAAATGACATCAAACATTGCCAGATGCCCCCAAGGAGGGAGACAAAGTCAAAAAGTCACCTCCAGGTGAGAACAACAGGTTTACATGAAAGGGAAAGGACCAAAAATAGTGTAGTGCCTAAGGCATTTGACAGCCAACCAGATGGCTGGCAGTTCAAACCCACCAGTCACTCCTCAGAAGGAAGACTGGGCAATCTACTTCTGTAGAGATACTGCCTCGGAAACCCAAGGAGGGAGGGGTTGCTATGAGTCGGAACCAACTTGACAGCAGTGAGTTTGGTTTTTATTTTATACTAATTGGGATAATTAAATGATACTAAAATAAATCAGCAAGCCCGGAAATAGCCCCCCTCTCAAATTACAAACTGGAAGAAGGTATTTGTCATCCATACAACTAGAACATAGAACTCCTACAAATTAACAAGAAAAGCACAACTAAATAAAAAACATGGGCAAAAGGTATGAACAGATGTTTCACAGAAGGGAAAACAGATAGTCAAGGACCATGTGAAAAGATGGTCAATGTCATTCATGGTCAGAGAAATTAAAATCCAGACTACAAGGAGATGTTGTTTTACACCCATTAATTGGCATAAATTTGAGTCTAACAATATCAAATTTTGAAAGGTTATAGGTTACCAGAATCTTTTATACAATGTTGTTAGCAGTGTAAATTGATACAATCACTTTAGAAAATAGTTTGACCCTAACATCATGAAGTTGAACATTCACCTACTCTATAATCTAGTAATTCTACTCCTAAATATACCCCAAAGGAAGTCTTACACATAATCCTAGGATACTTTTACATATGCTCATAGTACCATCTACCATTCATCTGTCAGTTTGTCATACTGTGGTGGCTTATGTGTTACTGTGAGGCTGGAGGCTATGGCACCAGTATTTCAAATACCAGCAGGGTCACCCATGGTGGACATGTTTCAGTGGAACTTCCAGACCAACATACTTGGAAGAAGGAAGGGGCCATCCACTTCTCAAAGAATTGGCCAGTGAAAACCTTATGAATAGCAGTGAAACGTTGTCTGATAGATT
>NW_006922133.1:1600859-1604049 GCF_000298275.1 Orycteropus afer afer
CTGAACAGAAGATTTCAAAGAGCAGCTCAAGAAGACAATTATTATAATGAAATATGCAAAGACCTGGAGATAGAAAACCAAAAGAGAAGAAGAACATGCTTGGCATTTCTCAAGGTGAAAACTGAAGAAAAAATTCAATCCTCGAGTTGCAATATTGAATGATGCTGTGGGCAAAATATTGAATGATGAAGGAAACATCAAAAGAAGATGGAAGGAATACACAGTCACTGTACCAAAAGAAATTAGGCAATGTTCATCCATTTCAGGAGGTGGCATATGATTAAGAACCAATGGTATTGAAGGAAGAAGTTGAGTCTGCATTGAAGGAATTGGCAAAGAACAAGGCTCCAGGAATTGACAGAATACCCATTGAGATGTTCAATAAATGAATGCCGTACTGGAGGCACTCACTCGTCTATGCCAAGAAATTTGGAAGACAGCTACTTGGCCAACTGACTGGAAGAGATCCATATTTGTACCCATTCCAAAGAAAGGTGATTCCACAGAATGTGGAAATTATTGAACAATATCATTAATATCACATGCAAGTAAAATCTTGCTGAAGACAATTCAAAAGAAGTTGCAGCAGTATATTGACAGAGAACTTCCAGAAATGCATGCTGGATTCAGAAGAGGATGTGGAACGAGGGATATCATTGCTGATGACAGATAGATCTCGGCTGAAAGCAAAGAATACCAGAAAGATGTTTACTTGCATTTTATTGACTATGAAAAAACATTCGATTGTGTGGATCATAACAAATTATGCATAACATGGAGAAGAATGATAATTCCAGAACAACTGATTATGCTCATGAGGAACCTGTACATAGAGCAGGAGGCTGTCGTTTGAACAGAACAAGGGGATACTGCATGGTTTAAAATCAGGAAGGGGGTTCATCAGTGTTGTATCCTTTCACCATACTTAGTCAATCTAGATACTGAGCAAATAATCCGAGAAGCTGGACTATATGAAGAAGAACACAACATTAGGATTGGAGGAAGACTCATTAACAACCTGTGATATCCAGACAACACAGCTTTACTTGCTTAAAGTGAAGATGACTTGAAGCATTTACTGATGAAGATTAAAGACTGCAGTCTTCAGTATGGATTACATCTCAGCATAAAGAAAATGAAAATTCTCACAACTGGATCAATAAGCAGCATCACAATAAGTGGAGAAAAGATTGAAGTTGTCAAAGATTTCATATTACTTGGTTCCACAGTCAACACCCATGGAAGCAGCAGTCAAGACATCAGATGAATATTGCACTGGGGAACTCTGCTACAAAAGACCTCTTTAAAGTGCTGAAGAGCAAAGATGTCTCTTGAAGATTAAGGTGTGCCTACCCCCAGCCATGGTATATTCAATCGCCTCATCTGCATGTGAGAGCTGGACAATGAACAAGGAAGACTGAAAAAGAAGTGATATTTTTGAGTTGTGGTGTTGGGAAAGAATGCAGAAAGTACCATGGATTGCCAAAAGAACTAACAAATCTGTCCTGGAGGAAGTGCAGCCAGAATGCTCCTTGGAAGCAAGGATGTCCAGACTTCGTCTCACCTACTTTGGTCATGTTGTCAGAAGGGACCATTCTCTGGAGAAGGATGTCATGCTTGGTAAAGTGGAGGGTAATGAAAGAGGGGAAGGCCCTCAACAAGATGGGTTGACACAGCAGTTGCAATGATGGGCTCAGGTATAGCATGGATTGTGAGGCTGGCACAAGACTGGGCAGTGTTTTGTTCTGTTGTACATAGGGTCACTATGAGTTGGACAACAACATTGTGGCATTGTTCCCAATAGCAAAAATCTGAAAACAACCCAAATACCCACAGAAGAATGGATTCACCACCTGTAGTATACTTGTAAATAGAATATTACACCCAGTCCAAATGGATAAGCAATAGCAACACACACCAATAGGCATGGATCTTAGCCTTATATTAAAAAAGTCAATCTGCAGATACTTCATCCAGCTTAATACCCTTTTTAAGAGTTAAAAACAAATTAAAAATAGACATTTAGATCTGAATATAGATGAGATAAAGGAAAGCCACTGCCACCTATGTGTCAAATTTGCCACGCTGAGGTGGCTTGTATGTTACTGTGATGCTGGAAGCCACTGGTATTTCAGATACCAACATGGTCAGCCAAGGTGAACAAGTTTTAGCAGAGCTTCCAGACTAACACAGAGTAGGAAGAAAGGCCTAATTACATAAGTGAAGGAAGAGAAAGAGAGAGATGGTACCCAGAAAGGGTCATGAATGGACCCCTGCTGAGAGAAGTCATGAACCATGGGTTATAATTAATCCAAATCTGTGCCCCTGAGGTCTATTCAAAACATGTTTCACACATCAATTATTTCATAATGAAAGAATGGAAAAGAGAAAACATGGAAACATGAGAACGCATACACTCCCTTGTAATTGTAGATATATTTCTGAAAAACCACGCACAAAATTGTGTTTTTGCCAATGGAATGGAATCAAATTTCAAATGTCTTCATCCATTGCCATCAAGTCAATTCTGATTCCAATGTCTTACTGGATCTTTTTTGTTTCCTTTTGTTTTGAATAGCAACTCTACAACAGATCACTGTGTTATGCATATAATCTAATTAACACCTAATTTACATACAGCCAGAATGCAACTTTAAAGCAAGGATGGTGAGGCTTCCTCTCATGTTCTTTAGACATGTTATTAGGAGAGACCAGTTGCTGAAAAAAGACATAATGCTTGGTAAAATGGAGGGACAGCTAGAAACAGGAAGACCCTCAACAAGATAGACTGACACAGTGGCTGCAACAATGGGTTCAAACATAGCAATGATTGTGGGATGGCAAAGGACCAGGTAGTGTTTTGTTCTGTTGTACATAAGGTCGCTCTGAGTCAGAACCTACTCAAGGGCATCTGCAGGTACATATGTATGTATGTTTGTTGTTGTTGTTAAGTGCTGTTGAGTAGGCTCCAACTCATAGCAACCCTATATACAACCGAACAAAACACTGCCCAGTCCTGTGCCAGCCTCACAATCCTTGCTATACCTGAGGCCATTGTTGCAGCCACTGTGTCAGTCCATCTCGTTGAGGGTCTTCCCCTCTTTCATTGACCCTCCACTTTACCAAGCATGATATCCTTCTCCAGATAATGGTCCCTTCTGACAACATGACCAAAGTAGGTGAGATGAAG
>NW_006922133.1:1604599-1605744 GCF_000298275.1 Orycteropus afer afer
AGACTGTAGTTTTTAATCTTTATCAGTAAGTGCTTCAAGTCATCTTCACTTTCAGCAAGCAAAGTTGTGTTGTCTGGATATCACAGGTTGTTAACGAGTCTTCCTCCAATCCTGATGCTGTATTCTTCATATAGTCCAACTTCTCGGATTATTTGCTCAGTATCTAGATTGACTATGTATGGTGAAATGATACAGCCCTGATGCACTCCCTTCCCGATTTTAAACCATGCAGTATCCCCTTGTTCTGTTCAAATGACAGCCTCCTCCTGGCCTATGTACGGGTCCCTCATGAGCACAAGTAAATGTTCTGGAATTCCCTTTCTTCTCCATGTTATCCATAATTTATTATGATCCGCACAGTCGAATGCTTTTGCATAGTCAATAAAACACAGGCAAACATCTTTCTGGTATTCTTTGCTTTCAGCCAAGATCTATCTGTCATCAGCAATGATATCCCTTGTTCCACATCCTCTTCTGTATCCAGTTTGCATTTCTGGAAGTTTTCTGTCAATATACCGCTGCAACCACTTTTTAATTATCTTCATCAAGATTTTACATGCCTGTGATATTAATGAGATTGTTCAGTAATTTCCACATTCTGTGGAATCACCTTTCTTTGAAATAGGTACAAATATGGATCTCTTCCAGTCTTCCAAATTTCTTGGCATAGACAAGTGAGTGCCTCCAGCATGGCAACCATTTGTTGAAACATCTCAATGGATATTCCGTCAATTCCTTGAACCTTGTTCTTCGCCAATTCTTTCAGTTCATCTTCAACATCTTCCTTCAATACCATTGTTTTTTTTATCATATGCTACCTCCTGAAATGGATGAACATTGACCAATTCTTTTTGGTATAGTGACTGTGAGTATTCCTTCCATCTTTTTTTTATTGTTTCCTGCATCATTCAATATTTTGCCCACAGCATCATTCAGTATTGCAACTTGAGGCTTGAATTTTTTCCTCAGTTCTTTCACCTTGAGAAATGCCAAGCATGTTCTTCTTCTCTTTTGGTTTTCTATCTCCAGGTCTTTGCATATTTCATTATAATAATTGTCTTCTTGAGCTGCTCTTTGAAATCTTCTGTTCAGTTCTTGTCTTGTCATTTCTTCCATTTGCTTTAGCTATTCTCCATTCAAGGGCA
>NW_006922133.1:1606189-1609197 GCF_000298275.1 Orycteropus afer afer
CCTCTTGCCACAGATGTAGTCAATCTGATTTCTGTGTACTCCATCTGGCGAAGTCCACGTGTATGGCTGTTGTTCATGTTGTTGAAAAAAGGTATTTGCAATGAATAAATCATTGGTCTTACAAAATTCTATCATGCTATCTCCAGTGTAATTTCTATCACTAAGGCCATATTTTCCAATTACCAGTGATCCTTCTTTGTTTCCAACTTTTGCATTCCAATCACCAGTAATTATCAACACATCTTGATTGCACGTTTGGTCAATTTCAGACTGCAGAAGTTGGTAAAAATCATCAATTTTCTGGCCTTTGGCTTGGTGGTTGGTGCGTAAATTTGAATAATAGTAGTATAGACTGGTCTTCCATGTAGGCGTATGGATATTATCCTATCACTGACATCACTGTACTTAGGGATATATCTTGAAACATTCTTTGTGATGATGAATGCCACGCCATTCCCTTCAAATTGTCATTCCCAGCATAGTAGATCATATGGTTGTCTAATTCAAAATAGCCAAAACCAGTCCATTTCAGTTCACTAATGCCTAGGATATCAATCTTTATGCGTTCCATTTCATTTTTGACAACTTCCAATTTTCTTAGATTCATACTTCATACATTCCATGTTCCAATTATTAATGGATGTTTGCACCTCTTTCTTCCCATTTTTAGCCATGCCACATCAGCAAATGGAGGTCCCAGATGCTTTACATCATTAAGGTTGTCTCTCCTCTGAGGTGGCAGCTCTTCCCCAGTCATAGTTCAAGTGACTTCTGACATGAGGGGCTCATGTTCTAGTACTATATTGGACAATGTTTCAGGGCTATTCATAAAGTTTTCCAGTAATATATCAGACAGTGTTTCACTGCTATTCATACGGCTTTCACTGGCCAATTCTTTGAGAAGTGGATGGCCCTTCTTTCTTCCAAGTCTGTCTTGGTCTGGAAGCTCCACTGAAACCTGTCCACCATGGATGGTCCTGCTGGTATTTGAAATACCAGTGGCATAGCTTCCAGCCTCACAGCAACACGCAAGCCACCACAGTACGACAAACTGACAGACAAGTGGTGGATGTATGTGTGTGTGTGTAATATAAACACACATACCAACATATACACACATATATGTATATGTATCTTCCCCAGAATAATCTGCATATGCACTGCATACAAATAACTATCCAGAGGACCAACTCCCCACAACTCTCCTCCTCTTCTAGTTCTGTAGTCACCTCCACTCAGCTTACTCTGCTCCAGCCTGGCAGCCTGGTGAGAGTGATTAGCTCCTCGAAGATGAAAGTGAGTGTTCCTAAATTCTCCATCACCTTATTATTCATTCCAGAGACCCAGGCCTGTGAGTTTCCCCCTCAGCCAGTGTGTACCAGCTGCTTTCAAGCCTTGTGTAGGGGTGATGCAAGAGATCCAGGGCAAGCAGAGAAAGCCTGGCCTCAGGAGCTCTGCAGCCCAGCGGAGCAGCTGGCACACATACAGCAGAAATCATTAGAAGGGAGAAAGGAATGTGGCAAGTCTTGTCCACACCTATAGAATCAACTCTGATCCAGATCCCAGGGTGAATCTTACCTGAGGCAGGAAGTACTCACACACTCCAGTCCCTAGAAGGCCAGGCAGAAGCATCCAGTTACTTTTCCCAACAACTTGATTCTTCATCCTTACATCCAAGATTCTGACTTTGTCACTGTTCTAGAAACTTGCTGAATATCTCAGTCCCTTCCTAGGAATTGATCATTGGATTCTGCTTTGGCCTTTGCTCTCGTTTTTGGTTCTCGTAACTCTCACAGTATGATAGCTTTTCTTTCGCCTGAAGTCCTTGCCAGGCCACTCAGTGAACTGGCCAACTGCCCGGAACTGCAGCTGTTAGGTATGGCCTTTCTTGTTCTTAATGATGCTCTCTCTGATGCCTGTAAATGCACCTTCAAACTTCATCTTCCTGGGAATACTGTGGCTTAGTGGGGATGCGAGCTGCATTCCCCACTGTCATTTCTGTCTGTGATTTAATGGTACTTGGCTGTTAGACCCTGAACCTCTCATTTGTCCAACTTCACTCTCTTTCCAGTTTCTCCAAACTTTTGTTCCACAGCTCAGGAGGTACCAGTTCCAGGCCCCACCTCCCTGCCAGCCAGATGACACTGTGCCACCACTGAATGCTGGGATATGACTGTAGAGGCAGGAACAGGATAGGTAAAGTACCTAGAGGGTTAAGCAAAGGAAGAGTGAGCTTTCTTTCTAGACCAGAAGATGCATTGGGGAAGACTTCAGAGGAGAAACTCTTTACCAAGGGCTTGCTCAGGCAAAAGCACAAAGGGGAAGAGAATTGAGAGATGCCCAGGAAATAGTGAGTCCTTCAACTTTCCTGGAGCAGGGAGCATGGTGTAGAGTGATTGCACTTCATGTAGGGCCTTTGATGTTAGGCAAAGGGGGGTGAATGTTATTCACTAGGAAATGGGGAGCCACCATAGGCATTTGAGGAGGAGAATGGCTTGATTACAGCTGTGCTTCTCCAAGTGTATAGGAGGATGTCTGGGGACCTGTGATGAGTACCTGGCTTAAGGCAGTCACAATGAGAAGGGAGCAGGAGAGACAATTATAAGACTGTTGCAGAGGAGGTAAAACAAAAATACAGGATGCCATCACTGATACCGCCCTCTTCCTTGCCTTCCATATTCCCAGATGATTTAGGTTTGTGGCCTACAAACTAGGAGGATGGTTCCCAGTTGCCATCACCTCAAGGCAACCTCATGCATGTCAGAGTAGAACTGTGCTCCACAGGGTTTTCAATGGCTGTTTTTTTCAGAAGTAGATCACCAGACCTTTGTTCTGAGATGTCTCTGAATGGACCAAAACCCCCAAGCTTTTGGTTAGCAGCCAAGCTCATGAACCATTTGTACCACCAAGGGGCTTCTCTTTGACTTTAGAAATAGTCAAATCCAATAATTATATTAATCGAGGTAAGAATAGCATTTCATTTAGAGAACAGTATGAATTGACCTTAG
>NW_006922133.1:1621716-1622952 GCF_000298275.1 Orycteropus afer afer
TCCTCAGGGATGTGTTCTGGGTCTGTATCCTGCTCCCTTGTTTCCACCACTTTATCTTGCTTCTTTGTGTGGACTGTGATGGTCTGTTGTCTCTGAGACATAGCATTATTGTATTTAGATCTCTATTAACTGTTTGTGAAGAGCAGCCAAGGGTGAGTCAGGCTTTTCTTGCTGGTTGTTTATCATTGGTCTTTCCAGTTGTCCAGGTCCAGAATATCCTTGGGTTTCCTGGCAAGTGGAGC
Organism: Orycteropus afer afer; assembly: GCF_000298275.1. Lineage (NCBI taxonomy): Eukaryota > Metazoa > Chordata > Mammalia > Tubulidentata > Orycteropodidae > Orycteropus > Orycteropus afer. Next base: position 1,621,959 of record NW_006922133.1, read on the forward strand.
CTGTTCTTAAATCCTTGGAATCTAGGAGAACGCTGTTACTTTAAATATCCAAAATGGTCAAGCCGCTTGTAAACATTCAAAATGGCTGCACCCTCTGGATAGACAAAAGTCTACAGCTCAGCCTGCCTTCCTCTTCGCTGCTTCCTCTTTTATTCCCCAGCCACCAGAGCAGTCCTCCATGCAGTCCCTGGCTATCAGGGCCAATTTTTAGGTTAATTCTTAGGTCCTACCACCACTCGGCAATATCCAAGCTGTCTGTGCCATCAGGATTGCTGCCAGACCGCAGCTCCTTATGTCTCCTGTTTTATTGTTTTCATGCAAATTCTTCTGCTAGTTGGAGTTTAGTCCACTTCTGTATCCTTCCCTTCGAGGCTTCATATCCTTCCCTTCAAGGCTCAGGGGTCCAGGATTATCTTCTGTATCTGTCTTAATTGATTCCCCTTTTCTTTGTTGAAGAAGGTCTGTGCAGTCTTTCTGCCTGTTCTACCATCTTACTGGAACTCCACTAAATTGTAATTCTTAGATGTGCTAGTAGCTACAGTGATGATTGGAAAAAATGTAACTGACAAAAGGAGCTCTGGTGGCACAGTGGTTAGAGCATTTGGCTGCTAAACAAAAGATCTGCAGTTCAAACCCACCGGCCACTCTATGGGAGAAATATGAGGCAGTCTGCTTCCATAAAGATTTACAGCCTTGAAACCCTAAGGGGCAGTCCTACTCTGTCCTATAGGGTCACTATGAGTCAGAGTCAACTCTATGGCAGTGAGTTCAGGTTGTTTTTTTGGTAATAGACAAGCTGCCTTCTTATGTTGCCTCCCAGGGTCCAAGTGAGTAACAAACTGCAAGAATAAATCTGTGCCTGTCTTTTTAGGCATTCTGTATAGTATAAAAGGATACCATGCTTGGTGAGTAGCGACTGGGATCTTAAAAGCTAGCAAGCTGCCATCTAGATGCAACGATGGGTCTCTCCTCATCAAGAAGAAAGAAGAAAACC
>NW_006922133.1:1624652-1626474 GCF_000298275.1 Orycteropus afer afer
TTAACTACCACAAACGGGCTCAAGCATCAAGGATTGTGAGGATGGCACAAGACCAGGCATTGTTTCATTCAGTTGTACACAGGATTGCTATGAGTCGGAACAACTCAGTGGAAGGGTCTGGTCTCCTTCAAGAACCTCCCTTTCCTTGTGGTTTATATTAGGTGCTCTTGAGTTGCTTCTGACTCATAGCTTGGCTGTAATCTTTATGGGAGCAGATTGCCAGGTCTTTCTCCTACCAAGCAGCTGGGTGCGTTTGAACTGCCAACCTTTTGGTTAGCAAGCAAGCACTTACCCATTGCACCACAAACTCTGACTTTGAGCAATTATCTTTCATTGTAATTTTCAGATTAGAACAAAGTGAACACAACCCAAAATGTGGAGTTAGTGGAAACAGCCACAGAAAAGAAACAGCACACATTTGGCCACAGATTGAAAAATCTTGCTAAAGCTTCTGCATCTGTGAGCTAAGGGCCTCGAGACCCAGAAGGTGCAAACACTGACCATCATAGTGTATAAGTTGACCTTTAAAAAACTCTCACACATGGGTCTCCTCACGCACCCAAGCCTGGCCCATCCATCTACAGTGTATGCTATGTGTGTATTTGGCACATGGGCTGCGTCCCTTTCTCTTTTGTCTGCTGTTGCTAGGTTTGTGCCTCTTGCAGACACCTTCTTTGTCACTGTGTCACATGGCCCTGACAATTTTAAAGGCACTTGGTTGCTGTGAAATCAGACTTTTTAAACTCTGGAAGTTTTGACATTCGCTCCATCATTATGTCATTAGTGGGAAGCCACCACAGGAGAGGTAGACTCTGCTGCTATTTTTGTGATCCACACACAACAATTACATCTCAGTGAGCACAGGAGCTGTTGTCTCTGGGGTGGTACCATCTGAGTTTTTGTCTGTATAACACCCAGGAAGCTGCCCTGCAGCTCTAACATCCTTTGCCTAGCACCCAGTATAGGATGGTTTTGAAGGTGGCCTGGTGGGAGCCAAGACATTAGAAATCAATATCTCCTGTCAGCAGGGGCAACACTTGCTGGGGACAGTCCCCAGGCAATGTGAATCTTTAAGACACAGTTTCTTAAGTTTCTACACTGAGGAACTGTGTGCCAGTCCTCAGAAAACCCAAAGAACCATGGATGTAGGAAGCAGCCACCCCAGGCCCACCTTCAGGATATCAAGCCATAAAGGGTAGGAGAAGGGCCCCAAAGGAAGAGTTTTAATTAGAGGGAACTTATAATTAATACAGAATTTAAATGGGATCCACGAAAGAGACTTGCCAGCAGAGGCTAAAGCCAGTGAGAATTCAAGCTGCTCCAATTGATTTTAATTACATCTCTGAAATAGCAGCCTGCAAACAGAGCAAGGGATTTGAATAAATGGCGTAGATGACTCTCTACTCCATGGGTAAGTTGCACTAGCGATTTTTTGCAGTTGAGCAGAATTTGAAGGTGAGACAGCTAGGTGCTAAAGAAGGATTCTCAAGAGGATTGTCAGAAAAGAGACCCAAAATTACTGTGTTCATACAATGGAAAGGTTTGCTTTGTTTTGTTTTGTTCTGTTTTTAAGAACGTTAGTAGTAAGGAAGCCTAAGTATAATAAATATAATTTGTTATTTTTTCTATCCACTATAGGACTTTCAAAGGGCCCTTGGTGGTACTGTGGTTAAAGGGCTTGGCTGCTAACCGAAAGGTCAGTGGGTCAAACCCACCAGCCACTCCAGCAAGTTGAGGCAGTCTGGTTCCATGAAGATCGACAGCCTTGAAAACCCTACGGGGCAATTCTACCCTGTCCTATAGGGTAGTTATGAGTTGGAAT
>NW_006922133.1:1626639-1629163 GCF_000298275.1 Orycteropus afer afer
ATATATATATATATATATATAGAGAGAGAGAGAGAGAGATACGTGCTGTCAAGTCGACCCTGACTCCTGGTGACCTTAAGTACAAATGAGGAAAACGTTGCCTAGTCCTGCATCATCCTCATGGTCGCCAGCATGTTCACGTCCATTGTTATGGCTACTGTGCCTATCCATGTCACCGAGGGTCTCCTTTGCCCTCAGTGGCGCTCTGCTTCACCAAACATGATGTCCTCCTCCAGAAATTAATCCCTCCTGATGACATGTCCCAAGCAACTGAGTTGAACAGTGTTCTGTTGTGACCCATAGGTTTTCATTGGCTAATTTTCGAAGTAGATAGATCTCCAGGCCTTTCCTGCTAGTCTCTGTTAATCTCACACTTAGTCTGGAAGTCTGGGGCGATGTGATGGTATTTGAAGTACTGGTGGCATAGTTTCTAGCATGACAGCAACACACAAGCCAACATAGCTGTATATGTATTTCCCTGGGTAGTGCAGTGTTCACCTGCTATCTAAAAGGTTAGAGGTTCGAGGCCACTCAGAGGGTCTTGAAAGAAAGGCCTGGCAACCTACTTCCAAAAAAAGCAGCCACTGAAAACCCTGAGGAGCCCAGTTGTGCTCTGACACACACGGGGTCACCATGAGTCAGAGTCAGCTTGACAGCAACTGGTTGTTACGTTGTATATTTGGTAGGAAAGATCAAGAAAAGTGCAGAAGTCTAACCAATTTCCGAATCATTTATACTGCCCGGTATGGACTGGACAGCTGCAGGGGGCTCTTTAGATGATAATATGATATTTGTTTCCCTGGGCTGCTGTAACAAATTATGACAAACTTTTTTCTCTTACAGCTCTGGAGGCCAGAAGTCCAAAATCAGTTTCACTGGGAGGAAATCAAAGTATTAGTAGGGCTGCGCTTCCTCTAGAGGCTCTGAGGGAGAATCCATTCCTTGCCATTTCCAGCTTCTGGTGGCTGCCGGTGTTCCTTGGCTTGTGGCCGCGTCACTCCAACCTCTGCCTCTGTGATCACATTGCCTTCTCCTCATCTCTGTGTGTGTGGTCTCCCTCTGCTTCCCTCTTATAAGGGTACCTGTGACTGCATGTAGGACCCACCTGGATAATCCAGGATCACCCCCCATCCAGGAGCCTTAACTTCATCACAGCTACAAAGCCTTTGCCATACAAGCAGACATTCACAGGTTCTAGGGATTAGGATCAGATGTATTTGAGGGGCATTATCTATCCTACTAAGGAGCTCTGGTGGCATAGTGCCTAAGGCACTTGAGTGCTAACTAGAAGGCTGGCAGTTCAAACCCACCAGCCACTCCTCGGAAGGAATGTTAGGCAGTCTACTTCCGTAGAGATGCCACCTCAGAAACCCAAGGAGGGGTCTCTGTGAGTCAGATTTGACTCGACAGCAGTGTGTAAGGAGCTCTGGTGGTGTAGTGCCTAAGACATCTGACTGCTAACCAGAGGCTGGCGGTTCAAACCCACCAGCCAGTCCATGTAAGGAAGGCCTGGCAATTTACTTCCGTAAAGATTTACCACCTTGGAAACCCACTGGGGGTCATATGAGTCAGAATCGACGCGATAGCAGTGGGTTTGGTTTTGGTTTTATTTATCCTACTACTAATAGAAACAGTACTAATGTTGCTTTTAGTTCCTGTCAAGTCAGCTGCATCTCATAATGACCTAATGGCAAACAGAACAATGTGCTGCCGGTCCCGTGCCATCTTCCTGCTCATTGGCATGTTCGGGTCCATTAGAACAATGCAAACAGCCAACACTGACTGCGATTCATGAAGTGGGATAGACTGGACTAAGCATGTATGTTCATTTAGTCCTCAAAATCACCCCGAGAGGTAGATACAACTGTGACCCCATTTTTTACAGGTAAGGAAATTGAGTCTTAGAGAGGTTGAGTCATTGCCCAAGATCACACAGCTGCCACCAAAGCTCAATCCCTTGATATTAGGGAAAATGAGGATGGAATGACTTAGTGCACGTGGCAATTATCCTCTAGTAGCAGTAGAAGCAGCAGCAGCAGCAACTAGAGTCTAGGCCCAGTCCATTGCCAAGCTTCAGGCCCCTCTGGGCACATTTGGAGGACTGGCAGTCTGCTGAAATCCTACTTGTATGGGGGACTTAGTTGACAGTTGCTACTTTGGCTTGCCCAGCCTCCTTTTAAGGATCAGCAGGATCCCTGTATTTCCAATATTAGCACCCTAGCTTTCCTTCAGGAAACTGCCACCTGCCCCATTCTGTTTGGTTCTGGCTCTAGTAGGGCTTCGATATGTCACCTGGTTTTCCTGACCACAAAGATTATTAGGACCTCCAGTGGCATAGTGCCTAAGGCATTTGACTGCTAACGAGAAGGCTGGTGGTTCAAACCCACCAGCCACTCCTCAAAAGAAAGATTGGGCAATCTACTTCCGTAGAGATACCGCCTTGGAAACCCAACTCCACAGCAGTGAATTTGGTTTGGTTTCATATTGGTCATGTACTAAGGCATAACAACTAACCTAAGTTTAG
>NW_006922133.1:1629263-1634965 GCF_000298275.1 Orycteropus afer afer
AGAAGGCTGGTGGTTCAAACCCACCAGCCACTCCTGAAAAGAAAGATTGGGCAATCTACTTCCGTAGAGATACCACCTTGGAAAACCGACTCAACGGCAGTGAATTTGGTTTGGTTTTATATTGGTCATGTACTGAGGCATAACAACTAACCTAAAAGCTTAGTACCTTGGAGGCATTTGACTGCTAACCAGAAAGAAGGCTGGCAGTTCAAACCCACCAGCCACTCCTAGGAAGTAAGACTGGGCAATCTACTTCTGTAGAGATATAGCCTCAGAAACCCAAGGAGGGGTCGTTATGAGTTGGGACTCACTCCATGGCAGTGAGTTTGGTTGGTTGGTTGGAGTCAGCTAGTGACTGAAAGGATGGCCCTGTAAGGCTACCCAGAGGTGCCTCAGAGGAAAGACCTGGCTATCTGCTTCCAAAAAATCAGCTGTTAGGGGAACATAGTAGCTTTAAACAGCAAACATTTATTTCACAATTTCTGTGGCTCAGGAATGGGAAGCAGCTTGGCTGGGTGGTTCTGGCTGCAGGTCATAGTCCAGATGCCGCTGGGACTGCAGTCATCTGAATGCCTGACAGGAGCTGGAGGATCTGCCTCCAAGATGGCACACTCACATGGCTGTTGGCAGGAGGCCTCAGTTCCTTACCACCTGAGCCTCTCCTTAAGCCATGGGCTGGCTTCCTCCACAGCCAGTGACCTAAGAAAAGAGCAAAGAGGACGCTGAAGTCCTTTTTATGACCTCATGTCAGAAGTCCATACCATCACAGCTGCCTTATTCTGTTGGTCACACAGACCAACCTGATACATTGTGGGAGGACATGACAAAAACAAAACAAAACAAAACGATTGCTGTCAAGTCAACTCATAACAACCCTATGAGACAGAGCAGAATTTCTCCGAAGGGTTTCCCAAGCTCTGGTGGTGAATGGTTTGTATGGTTAAAGCGTTCAGCTGCTAACCAAAAGGCCCGAGCTTTGGACTCACGAGCTGCTCTGTGGGAGAAAGATGGGACAGTCTGCTTCCCTAAAGATTTACAGCCTTGGAAACCCTGCGGGGCAGTTCTACTCTGCTTTTAAGGTCTCTATGAGTTAGAATCGACTCAATGGCAGTGGGTTTTTTGTTGTCGTTGTTGTTGTTTCATTTCATCTTTACAAAAGTATACTGCCACATCTTTCTCCCAGAGAGTGGCTGGTGGGTTTGAACCTCTGACCTTTCAATTAGCAGCTGAGCACTTAATCACCGCACCACCAGCACTCCTTGAGGACATCACCCAAGGGCATATATACCATTATGAAGGTGGGTTGCCAAAGCCTTTGACTCCACCCCTCCCCCATCATAACGCTTTGTCCCCTTGGCCAGTGATTTATTCAAAGGATGGGCATAGGCCCAAGCAAGGCCAATCAGAGTGCCCATCTGACTCATTTATATGGGGCTAGGAGTGAAAGCCTCTCTCTCTCTCATTTTCCTTGGATCTCAAGCTGTGCTGCTACAAGCTTGATGGCTTACGGTGGTCACATTCCCACCACGTGGAGGAAGTCCTGATATATTTGGAGAGAATGAGGCCAAACAAAGAAAGAAGCAGAGCTAAGAGTTGGAAACAGAAAGCCGTGACATTTTTGTAGGGCCCCAGACCCCTCCATGCCTGCAGCTCACCACTGGATTTCCCAGTAATACAGGCCAGTACATTGCTCTTTTTGCCTAAGCCAGTCGAGTTGGGTTTCTGACCCTTGCAATGGAAAGGGCTCCTGGGAGTGAACTCGGCCTATAGCAATAGAGAGTCAAACAGCATAATGACAGAGCCTTAACTATGAAGAGGAACCTCCAGAAAGGGATCTGTTACTTGCTATTATCTTATAGCCTTGCTCTCCTGGACCCAGGTCTAAGCCTTATGGATAAAGAAGGAGGGTAAGAAAAAGTGGGGAAATGGTGACATTACAAACTCTGTAGGAGGAGTTTATGGCAAAAGTGGTCCCGAACTTGGACCCTGGTGACAAAGGGGGGTGCGGTAGGAGGAAGAGCCACTTTGACAACTTCTGCAAAAAATACAACAGGACTTAGCATCCTTGTGAAGGCCACCTCAGGGATCAAGGCCACAGCTGATGTCATGGGGACAGGGGCTGCCTGGTTGCTGTCAGATCTCTATGGCGAGGTGTCCAGGTGCCCGGATGCTGAGTGAAGCCTGGTCAGCTGTAGAATTCTCGCCTCCCAAGCAGGAGAGCCAGTTAGATTCCCCGCCAATGCGTCTGAAGCGCAGCCACCACCTGTCTGTTGGTGGAGGCTTGCGTGATGCTATGATGCTGAGCAGGTTTCAAAGGAGCTTCCAGACTAGGATGAAAGGCCTGATGATGTGTTTGTGAAAATCAGCCAGTGAAACCCCTGTGGATCACAACAGTGTGATCTGCAATGCATCATGGGGATGGTGCAGGACAGGGCACCGTTTCCTTTAATTGTACACAGGGTCACCACGAATGGGCCAGGCATGGGGGGATAGGCAACTTGAGGTCAGTTAACAGCAACAACAGAGCTGATTACTTTTTAGAGCTTGGGAGGGAGGGAGAGAGGGGGGAGATGTCCCTCTCTGGGCTTCTTTTCCCACACAGCACCAAGAAGCTTTTCTGGGCTTTTCTGCTCCTGGGGGGAAGTACAGAGCTCACCCTTGGCCCATGTGGGTTGTGTATGGCTCCAACCCAGTCCCCTGGGACCTCTGATTAGATCTGAGTCTGACAGTCGCTCTAAATATATTGATGGGGTGAAAGCCTAATTGAATGGAAGCATTTCTGGTGCCTTTCAAGTGAAGATGTAATGAAAACCAAAACTTAGAATCACTGAAATACTAACAGGAATTTTTTTAAATATTTAATTCTTCTAAAGAATTTTTAAGCTTTTAAAAAGCCTCACTTATATAGAACCGCAGTTTATTGCAAAACACAGAAAATCAAGGAAGCATTCCTTGCTCCTTTCAAGTAAGGGGTTACCCTTAGAAAATACACGGTAAAGTAACTCGAGGGTGCCTGATGCTTTCGGCCACTAGATGGCGGTGTGGGGCAGCTGTGAAGCTACTCTTCCTGTAAACGGAAACACAAAAATCACTCACGCTCATCTTTTGTCTGTTTGCGGGAACCACCAATTCCCGTTAGGGTTCCATAGTGTAGTGGTTATCACGTCTGCTTTACACGCAGAAGGTCCTGGGTTCGAGCCCCAGTGGAACCATAACGGAAATTAAGTTTTGAGGAAACCTGGTGGCACAGTGCTTAAGCGTTCGGCTGACAACCAAAACGCCCCGGGTTCGAACCCACCAGCCTCTCTTCGGGAGGCAGATGTGGCATTCGGATTCCGTAAAGGTTACAGGTTTGTAAAACGTATTGGGTCAGTTCTACTCCGTCCTACAGGGTCACTATGAGTCGGAATTGACGCGAAGCCAACGGCTTTATTTAAAATCAAATCGACCGGATCAGAACATTAGGAAGTCTACTGGATGAGGAAAAATGAAATTAGCATACGGCGGAAGAGGTGAAACAGAGGAGCTTCCCCTGGAATGGGAGGGAGAAGTTGCTCTGACCTGTGTTAAGTGTCAGAGAGGCTTCTGAGAGAGTCACTTAAAATCCACTGTTAAAATTCCAGGCTTTTGGATTACTGCTTAAATCACAAATGCACCCCAGAGCGAACACATTTCTTCGTCATTAACGCCTTTCTGAGCATTAATCTGTCGCCTTGCTTTGTAATAAAGGTCACTCTCTGACAGCAAAGCATCTCTCCCAGATAGGCAAAATTTGGGAGCACATCAAGTCCAATGCTCAGGGATAGAAGCCTGGGAGGAACCCCAGAGTCAGGTCTCTGGGCAAAGGGCACCGGGGGAAGGGGACTCTGCAAGGCGGGGGTGGGGGGGAGCTGGGCTCCAAAGGCGAACTCCCTGGTGCGCCTGCTGACAGGCATTTGCCAGTGGAGGGGAGGGATGGTGTCCAGGTATCCCGTGGTTGAGGCGGGAGGATGTTCCTCAGTCTCCCCTTTGGATCCGTCTCACAGGACAGTCTTCATTAGCCTCAAAGAGTGTTCAAAAATAGGTCCAGGAGAATGTACAGGGTGTTAGGCTGTCAAAGGAGCTCGGGTGGCGTAGTGCCTAAGGCACGTGACTGCTAACCAGAAGGCTGGCGGATCAAACCCACCAGCCACTCCTCGGAGGGAAGGTTGGGCCATCTACTTCCGTAGTGATACCGCCTCAGAAACCCAAGGAGAGGTCGCCATGAGTCGGATCTGACTCCAGGGTAGTCAGTTTGGTTTGGTTTCTTGATGCTATAGAAGTCCGGGGAGGGGGGGGGGCTGTGTGTGTGACCTACTGCAGTGTATCCTTGCTACTCAAATGTGGTCCTCAAAGCCGAAGTACTGGCATCGCCTGCGAGATTGTTAGAAATGCAGAGTCTCAGGGCCACCCCAGACCCCTGAGACAGATCACTCGCTGCCCACTGCTTTCTTGGCTGAGTTAAAGCTCTGGAAAAGTTATCAGGTATATAGAACCACAGAAGTTTACCAGCGCTACAAAACTAACAAACAGAAAACCACAAAGCAAAACTAAACTAAATTAAGCAAAACAAGAAAACAAATCATCTTTGCTCCCTTCGTGAAAAGAAATTGCTTTTAAAAAAATACAAGGTAAAGTAATTTAAGAGTGCTTGCTGCTTTCGGGCACTAGATGGCAGTGTGGGGCAACTGGGAAGCTATTCTTTCCAGCAGGAGAAAAAAGGGGAAACGGACGTAGTCACACACGTTCATCTTCTGTTTGATTGGGACCCGTTTAAAGTCCCATCTCCTGGGGCAGAAGATTAGGAAATCTTCTGAATGAGGAAAGATAAAATTAGTTTGTGGAGAGAGGTGAAAAAGAAGAGAAGGAGCTTCCACTGGAATGGGAGGGAGAAGTTGCTCTGACCTGCGTTAAGTGTCAGAGAGGCCCCTGAGGGAGTCTCTTAAAATCCATTGTTAGAATTCCAGCCCTTTGGGTTATTGCTTAAATCACAAATGCACCCAGGAGGGAACACATTTGTCATTAATGCCTTTCTGAGCATTGATCTGTCACCTCGCTTTGTCACAAAGGTCACTCTCTGACAGCAAAGAAACTTTCCCAGACAGGCAAAATTGGGGGCACATCAAATCCAATGCTCAGGGATAGAAGCCTGGGAGGGCCCTTCGAGTCAGGTCTCTGGGCACCGCACCGGTGTGTGTGTGTGGGACTCTGCAAGGGGAGGGAGCTGGGCTCCAAAGGCTTTTGCCAGGGTGTGTGTTGGGGAGATGTGTCCGTGTACCCCGAGGTGGAGGCAGGAGGACATTCCTCAGCCTCTCCCATGTCCTAGGACTGTCTTGCTTCATCAGTATCAGAGAGCCCTGATCTCTACGTTTTCATCTTGTGGCGCTAGGCTCACTCACTGTCAAGTGCATTAAAGGAAAACCCAATATGGGAATCACAGATGACTGAAGAGGAGATTGAGGAACATCTTAAGAACAGGAAACTAATTTATCGCGAACAATTTACAGAACACAAATCATGTTGGAGACATCCTTTTAGGAATAACAATACCCAAGTAGAAATTCAACTTCTAGGAATCTCCCCCAGGAAGACTTGCCAGATTCAACAAACAAAAATATAGGCTGCCATGGTAATTTAGGAGCTCTGGTAGCATAGTGCCTAAGGCACTTGACTGCTAACCAGAA
>NW_006922133.1:1635641-1642362 GCF_000298275.1 Orycteropus afer afer
GAAGTAGGATTGCCCAACCTTCCTTCCGAGGAGTGGCTGGTGGGTTTGAACCGCCAGCCGTCTGGTTAGCAGGCAAGCGTCTTAGCCACTATGCTACCTCAGTAGCTTAAGAAAGCCAATTGTGAGCATCTCCTCCCAACTCCAAGTTCAGTGGTGTCACATTGCTACCCAGACATTAGCCATGATGAGAGCATCTGTGCTACAGAAATCAGCATACACTACAAATCAGGGTGATCGTCCCTGTCCCGTCCCCTCCCCATGCTTGTAGTTAACCATTTGCCAGCACTCCACTGGCAGTCTCCCAGGCACAGAGCAGGATGAAGAAGGATCGAGGATGTGTCCCAGGAGAAAATGGAGACCACCCAGCACAACAGTTGTGTCAGATTCCATTGTAGGCATAAACCTCCATTTCTTTGTCTAGTTTCCTAATGAAGCAGCCACTTTCCTCTGACTACATTTCTTATTCTTTTAGACTTAGAGGTGATAGCTGTGTATCAACTTCAGTCCAATCTGGAAAGAGAAACCACATAGTAAATTGAACAAGGAAAGTTTTGTTGTTGTTGTTGTTGAGAATATATATGGCAAAACATGCACCAATTCAACAATTTCTTCATGGACAACTCTTATACTCATATGTGTGTACACATTCTTATGTGTGTGTGTGTACTATACACACACACACACACACACATATAGAGAGAGAGAGAGAGAAACATAGAATATTCAAATACCAATGGAAATCAGACTTAGTGGATCTGTTGAGGCTTGGGGTGAGCTCCTTAAGCTATTGACTAGAAATCATTTTTAAGCCTTGAACCAAAACTATCCCATGAAACCATCGGTAAGCTACCTATAGTTTAGCCCAATTAATAAAGAATGTTTGCCTTGAGCATTTTGTTCTTATAAAGAATTATCTATATGAGTGTAAACTGACAACAACAATTCATTTAAAGCACAGACGAGAAGTTTAAGGAGCAGAGAGCCTAAATCATGGTGATGGAACAATAGGTAGAGAGAGAATGGTGACACACTGGGAAGCACAGAACCCATGTCATTGGATTGCACATGTAGAAATTGTGAATAGATGTATGTTTAGTTGTTTACGTTGCCAACAAAAATAAATTTTAAAAACACATAGGCGTAAAGGAACTCAGGAGTTCACTGTAATACTCATGCAACATTTCTATAGTCCCCCAATTTTTCCTGAATAAACCAGACTGTATTTCAAGCAAGTTCAGAAACTCATTGAGCTCCTGAGAAGTTTCCCCTGAATAGAATTTCTAGAGAGAACCATTTGAGTTGAAGGCATTTGTTGAATCCTTTTAAAGGCATGTATGGGCAATGCAAGCACACGTACCTTTATCAGTTCATGCATGAAAACTTCAAGGATTCAGTGAAGGATCAGTTTAAGTAATAATATGTTTGGCATGATGGCTTTCTCCTCTAATTACTATTAATTACTGTTTAAGAAGATTTTTATTGCTTCTAAAAATATTTTTAATAAAAGAAAGGCAAACTCCTTCTTTGGGTGCTCATGATTTACATCCTCCCTGCCCCCTTCCCAGTGATCAGCCCAAAAAGAATTCCTTCACTTTCTGGCTCCATCACTGGTCTTCACCATCCACAGAAGCCTTTCACTGCCACCTTTAGCTGTCATTCCACTTCTCTCTTTTTCTTACTGTCCCATTTATATATATGAGCATATATATGGTCAACAGGAGCTCTGGTAGCATAGTGCCTAAGGCACTTGACTGCTAACCAGAAGGCTGGCGGTTCAAACCCACCAGCCACTCCTCGGAGGAAGATGGGGCAATCTACTTCCGTAGTGATACTGCCTCGGAAACCCAAGGAGGGGTCGCTATGAGTCGGGGCCCACTCGATGGCACCTAACAACAACAACAACAACATGGTCAACATCCCTTGCCTTTCTGTTGAATATCATGGTGTGGACAGAAGAATATGTAGAGCAAACAGCAGTGCCACTTGGAGCCAGAGGTTTCGCAGAATCTGATCCAACTCAATAAACACTGCATTAGTCACTGTGTTAGACCCTGGGATATCAATTGAATCAAACATGGCAGGGTCAATCACTGGTTCAAGGTCACAGATAGTACTTGATGGAGCCAGATGTAAACCCAGGCAGGTAACTCCAGAATTGCCTTTGGGCAAAATTATTTAATGGCCAACAGAGGAGCAAGAAATGTGCTGTGCAATTGTAGAGGAAGACACACTTCATTGTTTGGGTTATTTAAAGCTAGATGGGAAATGAGGGAGAATGAGAGCTGAGAGAATTTAAGATTGGCAAACACTCCAGGTCCTGGGCATTTGCAACTGGTCAGAGCTGAAAGAAGGCTAGAGATCATTTGAAATTCTTCTGGACTTGATGCTGCCCTCCCCAAAGCATGCTGGATGGGCTTGCAATTGCCAATGGCCTGTGGATGCCTGGCTCAGCATGGCCTTAGAGGCCATACTCTTTCAACTTCTGCCTCCTCTTTGATGGAGTTCTACCTCTTCCTTTTTCTCAAGTTCCTTCTACCTTCTTACTCCTTATTTTCTAAGAAAAGACCGTTGGTGCACCATTTTCTCTCTTTATCATTTCCCCCTAAAAGCATGCATAACCCTTTGGCTTCTGAGTACCAAAATATGAAGCTGTAGCTCTGACTGGCCTCCAATCTCCTGCTTAATGGACTGGCCACTTAGATGTCACATTAAGCTCAATATTTATACAAATGACCTTCCAGTCTTCCCAAAGCTGCCTGCCTCTCTCTGCTCCACTTGTTGTCAGCTGATGAAGAGTTGGTCCCTGACTCATGGCGACCCCATGCACAATGGAATGGAACGCTGTCCAGTCCTGCGCCATCCCCGATTGGTTGCAAACCAGACCATGTGATCCCTAGGGTTTTCATTGGCTGGTTTTCAGAAGTAGATCACCACGCTGTTCTTCCTAGTCCGTCTTCTTCTGGAAGCTCCACTGAAACTGGTTCAGCCTCACAGCAACATGCAAGCTGCCACGGACAGACACTGACAGGTGGGTGAAGGTGAGGTGTTTCGGTCAAAGTCAAACGTGAGTCTCCTGCATGAAAGGTGACAATTCGACTGCTGAACCTCCACCACCTCTCACTGTTGTCCTTGAGGCAGCACTATTCTCCCAAAACTTGGAGCCCTCTTTAATTTCTCCTTAGTCTTCTGGATGCAAGAGTTGCTGAGTTCTGTCAATGATTTCACAGTTTCTTTTAATTTCTTCCCTTCTTTTCACTCCTGGGGTTATGGTCCTAGTTCAGACCATTTCCTTTGCACTTTGGCCTCCGATAGTTTCTCCTGTCTCCAGCTCTCTCTCCCCTTCAGTCCATCCTGGATGGTGTTGCCATACGAATCTGCCAAAATCACAGCTTGGATCGTGTCATTGCTTGGCTAAGAAAAGCTTTATGCCTACTGCCCACGCTCTACAAAGTAAGAGCCAGGCTCCGCATGGGACCTGGGAGGCCTTTTGGAGGCTGCTCCTTGCCTGGCAGATGGAAGCATGAACAGAATGACCCGGTGGGGAGAAGCTTCGAGCTTACCAGACTCCTGCTCCAATCAGCTCTCCATCCTGCACCATGACTGTGGCCCCACCCAACACTCTGCTAACCTTTCAGGATGCCTAGTGATTGGCAACTGTCATGCTTCTAAAATTCATTCTCACTGTTGGCAGGGCTAGCTCTTTTCCTGGCATCATCCAAATCCCGGCCAGCCTTCAAGATCCCATTCCATTCCAACTCTTCCATAACACTTTCCCCAAATCTTCTAGCCCAGCATCCTTGCCACTTCTGAACTTCCCTATAGCCATTTATTTTGACCACTCATTTGAGAATTAGTCATCTGCCCCTGCCAGATTTCTGGTACTGACACACTGAATTGTTAGTTTTCTCTACCTCTTTGTATGTTCAACACCAAGCAAGCACTTGGTTAAATTGAATGGCTATCTCCACAGTAGTTAACATTGTTAAATTTTAAAATATTTTTAATACCCAGAATGAAGAGAATAATATAACAGACAAGCATGTTACCAACACATTTAACAGATGCCAAAATTTCACTAACGTTGTTTCAGAAGTATTAAGAAAAATATTACAGAGAACAGTTAAAGCCCACCTGCCTCTCCCCACTCATATACATGCACTTGTTCTTTCTCTTTGTCTTCAGAGGTAGCCACACCCTCATTCTCATGAATCTTTGTACTTGGAACTACATAGGTACAACAACAACAACAACAGGTATTAGTGTAGAATACACTGAGGTGGATACTTGAGTAGTCAAGGGTACGGGTTGGAGAGTTAGCATCACTCATGGGGCTGGGTAAACTGGTGGAGTTAAAAACCTAGACAGTGAAAAAATTGGGTGGGGGTTTAGGAGAGAGAAGCTGAGCAAATAAAAAGCAAGAAAATGGCATTCTCAAACCAAAGACGGGCATATGAGCTGAACATTTACATCAGGTAGATACACTCCTTGGAGAGATCAATCATGGGAGAATAGAAGGGCTGTGATGTTGTCGAGTTGGCTCTCACTTGTGGTGGCACAACGCACAACATGCACAAGGAGACAGCTGGGGGGGGGGCAGGAGTGCATGGAGGGAAGGACACAGGGAAGAGGTAACTATGGGGAGGAAGTGGGAGGGGAGCTGTTGCATTGTGGGAGATTATAGTCAGTGTCATGAGACAAAGTGTATGTGACCTGCTGAATGGAAAATGAATTTGCTTTATAAACTTTCACCCAAATCACAATAAAAAAAAAAAAAAAAAGCATTCCAAGTCTGGCATCTTACAGTAGTGTGAACCACATGGTTAACTATCAGCTTCATCTAGCTGGTGTATGGCTATGGTTGGTGTTGTTGGAGGCCTGCAGCAGAGCCAGGATGGTGGAGAAATGGTGGTTTTAGTTGATGTGGTCACATGGATATTGGTCTCACAAGTGCCTGCCTGTGAGTCATCATGTGCTGACCTCATCATAATGTCAGCTAACACCTACCTGTTGCTGTTGTTAGTTGCTGTCGGGTCGGGTCGGCTCTCACTTGTGGTGACACCACGCACAACAGAAGGCAACGTTGCCAACCCCGTGACTGCTGGTATGGTCGAGCCCACTGGCGAAGCTGTTGTGAAATAGAACCAGAATGTTCCTTAGAAAAGGAAGGCTGGAGAGACTTCCACTTCCTTGCTTTGGACACATCATCAGACAGAAAATATCAATCGCTGGAAAAAGATATCATGTTTCGTAAAGTACAAGGTCAGCAAAGATGCGGGAAACCCTCAGTGAGACAGAGCTAACACTCAGTGCTTACTCTGTGCCGGTCATGGTTTTAAATCCTTCATGTGTGCTAATCCATTTAATCTTCTCAACAACCCTAAGAGATAAATATGATTAGTGTCCCCCATTTTGTAGATGAGTAAACTGAAGCACAAAGCAGTTAGGTAATGTTCTGGTTCCCTAGTGCCACTCTGACAAGAATATACCACAAATGGGAAGGCCTTAACAAACAGGAGTTTATTCTCTTATAGTTTGGAAGCTTTAAGTCTGAGTTCAAAGTGCCAGGCTCGAGGGGCTGAGTGAAAGCCCCTCAACCTTGGGCTGCCTCTTGCTCCCAGTCCACTGGAGCTAGAGGCTTTTCTTCACTCAGACAGACAGCTACTGGCTGCTGAAACTGACAAGGCCAAGGTTGACAAGTAAAAAGGCACAGTCCCAGCATTACCAAACCACACAGCAGGCCAATAATTCAAATCCATTGAAAGTCCCAAGGTCGACAGAGCATGGCAAGCTGCTGAACAACGGCATGGCTACAGGCAGGGTTCAAGCGTGCCATAAACCAGAGACCATTTCTCAAAGCTTCTCCTTACATGCAGGAAGCAGACCTCATTCCTAAGGCAGCTACTCAGCTACTCAGAGTAGATTCCACCATGGAGTTGATTACCAGTCTCATCATGGGGAATACTACATCCAGCTGCCCAGCCACTCAACTAGGCCCAGCCAAGTGGACACACAAACTGAACGACCACAGGTAACTTACCCAAGGCCATACAGCTGGCAAGTGCTGCGCCAGAATTTGAACCAGCGTCTATGCTCTTTACCATTCTACTGCCTTTATATAAATGGACGCTTCAGACCAACTATGACAATGGTCCTGGATCCTTCTCACTTATACCTGACCTATTTTGCATCTGAGTTTGGTCTCCATCTGACTTAAAACTCAAGTTTGCAAGACAATCTAGATCCTGTCTCTGGCTTTTTGGACAAATGTCTGTATTTGGTCTTTCCAGTGGACCCTGTGTGGGCACAGTGCTGCATGTACGTGCATTGAGCACTGGGTCATACAGGGAAATGGTCCTCATGTGTGAGCTTGTCGTTGATGGAGAGGAGACAGGAGGGCAGGGACATGATGTGCCTAGAGGCCCAGTCATAGAGGCCAAACTCCAAAGAGATCTGGAGGCAGGTTTGCTTGGTTAGGATCGAGCAGGTCTCAGAGCTGGGAAATGATGAGACATTCGGTCACAGAGTGGAGCAGGCAAACAGCTCAAAGTCAATGGGATGGATTTGGTTGTGGAAAGAGTGGGCTTGCTGGGAAGGGGGGTGTTCTGGTTCCCTAGTTCCGCTCTGACAAGAAATATACCACAAATGGGATGGCCTTAACAAACAGGAGTTTATTCTTACAATTTGGAGGCTTTAAGTCCAAGTTCAAAGTGCCAGGCTCTAG
>NW_006922133.1:1642820-1648185 GCF_000298275.1 Orycteropus afer afer
CTTGTGGGGACCCCATGTGTGTCAGAGTAGAATTGTTCTCCATAGGGTTTTCAAGGACTGATGTTTTGGAAGTAGATCACTAGATCTCTCTTCTCAGGTGCCACCACCCTGGGACTCTGACTCATAGCGACCCCTCCTTGGGTTTCCGAGGCAGTATCACTACGGAAGGAGATTGCCCAACCTTCCATCTGAGCCAAATAAATACACAATCTAAATAAAAATAGTCTGCTGCTATGAACACACAGACTTTTGGAGAGGTTCCTTAGGCCAGCTTGTGGCCCGAGGCTCTTTCTATGAAAAATTCTGGGATCATCTCTGTACTGGAGAGAAAGCCGGGCATTGCAAGGAGCATGGCTGGTTTAACAAGATTACAACGTAGAGGAGAACAAGAGCCGCTAGCTGGAAGAAGAGAAGCTTAGAGTAAGTGGGATGGTCAAAAAGGGAGGAAGTCATGGGCCTTAGGTAGCATGGTAGAGGGTTGTGTTTTCCTTTTTTGTAAGCAGAGAATGAGGGATTGAGAGAAAATTTCAGAGCACTTACAGGATGGGAGAGATACTGCAAGTGAGAGGAAAAGGAAAACTGGTCTCAATGTTTATTCTTTACATTCATATCCCTGAAAAAACCACTCCACATTTTAAAAATGTAGTCTAAAACATTTGTCACATTTTGCTGTCCCTGGGTTTTATCTAGGAGCTCTGGTGGCATAGTGCCTAAGGCACTTGACTGCTAACCAAGAAGGAAGGGTGGGCAATCTACTTCCTTAGAGATACTGCCTTGGAAATCCAAGGAGGGGTCAGATCCAACTCGACAGCAGTGAGTTTGGTTTGTTTTGGAGGGATTTTATCTTAAGAGCTATAACGGTTCTGTCTGGTGACAAGTAGGTTACTGGATAGGCAGGTGGTTGAGAACTCGGAACATTACTGTGTCTCTCCACGATGAAGATTTGAGGGCCACAGAAGGGTCATTAGTTCCGAAATGCCAGCACTAGATGAAATTGCTTATAGGGGAGGAACAAGTTAGGAAAGCTTTTCTGTTTGCAGATTTCTCCAAGCCTAATGACTCTTCAGCCAGTATCTTAGCCTGAGTCACCTAGCAACAATGGAGCTTTTTTGGTTAATGAAAAATTTCCCTATCTGTACTGATACCTTGCTAAGTTATAAAATGCCCCTCAACTCCTCATTTCCTTCTATAACATACCCTCTTCCTCTTTTGATTATGACATGACTTTTTACTGAAAATAACAACCACCACAAAGAATTGAGACTCAACGCAGACTAAGTGCCCAGGAAGCGGACTCTGACATGGACATAGAGTGCTTATTAAAACACGCCCTTGGGATCAACACTGGTGGAAGGGAGGGGAGAAATGTGGGCCTGAGCAGCAGGAGAAGTCCAGCTCTGAGGCAGGCCCAACCACGGCTTCCAGGAAGTTCTGGAGCTAGAATTTGCTAGAACCCTGCCCTTTGGAGTTGTTCTAGCTTGGGCCAAGATTGTCAGGCCTTCCTACCCTTGCATTCATCAGTCATTCGGTACATGCCACCTGGGCCAGGTGGCTCTCTGCAGCTGAAGCACCCAGGATGAGCCAACAGCTGAAGGCCGCTTGCAACAGCACTCTCAGCAGCTGGGGCAATGAGGCCTTTGGTGAAGAGGAGCTGGGTGGTGCACCCAGGTGTCCCTAATGATACTCAAGATAATCGTGTACTAGAAGTATGAATTTCTAGCATAAAAATAAAAAGCACACCTGCTTCTTTTGTTATTCCCAGCTGTCCTGATTTGTTCAGCAGAGGGAGCAACAGACTGCAATGCAGGTGACAGCAGGCTCCTGTCCCCAGTGCTGAGGACAGAGGCTGGGGTGAGACCCAGACCATTCTCCTTCTACCATGGTAGTCGCCAGTGAGCATGCCATGCAGAAAAGGAAAAGGAGACCTGGCTCTCTTCAATACTGATTTTTAAGGAAAGAGATTAAATCACTTATTTATGCTGATTATAAAAGTAACTAACACTGTAAAAATTATGCATACTACAAAGATGATATAAAAGGGGAAAATCACCCACAAATTCATCAACCAGAGGTCATTAATATTAACATTTTAGCATGTTTTTTTCTGAATCTTCCCATTCCTCACTCATTAACATGGTTAGGTCCCAAAGGCCAAGTCATTAAGTAAAAATTGACATGCGAAAATGGAGAATGACCACATCAGATCACAAAATGGAGGATGATTACATATTTACATAACTGCCAGACCACTGAGAATCATGGCCTAGCCAAGTGGACACAAAACCTTAACCATCACAGCAAGCGTTTCCCTCATCTAGTACCTTGATGTTCATTACTGCCAGACATATGTCATTAATGTGCAAAAAAATAAAAATAAAAATAAAAAAACTCACTGCTGTCCAGTTGATTTGACTCATAGTGACCCCTCCTTGGGTTTCCAAGGTGGTATTTCTACAGAAGTAGATTGCCCAATCTTCCTTCCGAGGAGTGGCTGAAAGGTTTGAATCGCCAGCCTTCTGGTTAGCAGTAGATTTTACTATTGTCATAAATGTGAAATGTCAGATAACGAGATTGTTGATAAGTGAGGAGTAGGTGTATATACAGTGGAACCTGTGAGAGCCAGAACTCAACAGGGAGTGCCTTTTTTTCCTAGGTCTTGCAAGTTTTCTGCCTTGGACAGGGTGAAGTCCTACCACTTTTCTATTGCTTGTTTTAGTGGAAAATATTTGAGTTTTCTTTCTCTGATAAGTTTCTGCCTTACACAGTTTCTTTCACAGGTTTTACTGTATTTACACACACACACAAACACATTTTTCCCTATAGTTGAGCTCATGTTGGACTTTTAGGAGACAGCAGTGTATTGCAATTCAAAACACAAACATTGAAGGCAGCAAGACCTGGTTTGAATTCTGTCTCTGCCACTTACTAGTTGTGAAACTTTCATAAATTCATTCATTCAAAAAATAATGATCTCTATGTGGCACTAGGAATATGAAGGTGAACCAAAGAGACAAAGCCTTTCTCCAAGTCTCTATTTTCTCACCTATAAAGTGGAGATCAAACCTAGTCCCACATGGTTTCCATGAGAATTACTATCTCATGAAATGAGATAATGTCTGTGAAATGCCAGCACATAGTACTTGCTCAATAAATGGCAGCTATTGTCTTCACAGAAGGAGCTCTGGTGATATGGCTTAAGGCATTGGGCTGCTAACCAGAAGGTTGGCAATTTGAACCCACTGGCCACTCCCTGGGAGAAAGATGAGGCAGTCTGCTTCTATAAAGATTTACAGCCTTGGAAACCCTATGGGCGTTCTACTCTGTTCTAAAGGGTTGCTATGAGTCTGAATGGACTTGGTAGTGGGTTTTATTATCATCACATACCCTTTGTTGTTTTGTACTGAACATTATATTATAGTTTCTTCATTAAAAGAACAACAACCCTTTGATGGGGTTGCCATGGGGCTCCTGCTACACTGGCGGGAGTACATGACTTGGCTTCCTGCAAAGGAGCTGCGACCTGAGTTCCAAGAGGGGCGAGCCGGCAGCACAGGCCTTCTGGGCTCAGGGGAACTCCAGCTTCCCTTTTGTGTTCTAGTCCTAGGGATGCAAGGCTTCTTGCAGTCAGTATCTCTGGGTAACTTCCCCTTTCCCTTTTTGTGTCTGTCTTCAGTCCTTTCAACCTTTTTGTAAACACATTCCCCCATTACGTTCCCTCTCTGGAAAATCTAGAGTAGGTTCCCTTTTCTTGCCTGGCCCTGATGGGGACAGACATTATGTGTCATTTTGGCTTCCCATTTTAAAGGAAATTAAGAAATAGATAACAATTAGTTGTAAAAATAATTCAAGATTGGAAAAATAGAGCATATAAGGAAAGGTTGCATAAGTTAATAGGGCAAAAGACTGAAGCTCATCGATAAATGAAGGATTTGCCCATCGTGTTTACCAATTCCAAGTCATAGGAACGCTGTAGGGCAGAGTAGAACTGCCCTATAGGGCTTCCAGGGAGCTCTGGTAGCATAGTGCCTAAGGCACTTGACTGCTAACCAGAAGGCTGGCAGTTCAAACCCACCAGTCACTCCTTGGAAGGAAGGTGGGGCAATCTACTTCCGTAGTGATACTGCCTCAGAAACCCAAGGAGGGGTCGCTATGAGTCGGGTCCGACTCAATGGCACAAAACAACAACAACAATGTAGGGCTTCCAAGGCTGGAAATCTTTATGGAAGAAGATCACCATATCTTTCTCCCTTGGAGCAGCTGGTGGGTTCAAACTGCCAACCTTTTGATTAGCAGTCGACCACTTTAGCCACTGTATTACCAGCACTTCTTAAATAAATGGTTTAGGCATCTGGAAAGTTCTTATAAGAAATTGACCAGTTGTTTAGCATCTTCACTGAGGAGCCAGGGACAAGAGGAAATTGTTCAAAGCCAGGGAATGAGATTATTTTTGAAGAAAAGTTTCCTTGTCCTAAAGGGGGCTCCAACTTTATGTGTAAGTCTGTGGTTCTCAACCAAAATCTAATTTGTACCCCAGAAGACCTTTGGCAATGCCTGCCTTATCTGGAGACAGTTTTGGTTGTCACAACCGGGAGGGTGCTGCTGGGATCTAGTAGGTAAAGCCAGGGGTGCTACTAAACATGCCACAACACACAGGATAGCCTTATGATAAAGAATGATCTGACCCCAAACGTCAATAGTGTCGAGGTTGAGAAGGCCTGGGGTAAGTGAATTAAGTGGGATTTCTGGGTGCTGCAAAATACTATCACCAGCTCCACAAAATGCCTCTCCAGCTTGATTCACTGATTTTTATTTATAACAGCTTTATTGAGATATAATTCACACAGCATAAAGGTCATCCTTTTAAACTGTGCAATTCAGTGGTTTTTAGTATACTCACAAAGTTGCATCTTTTTCATCATACTCTAATTCCAGAATCCTTTTCCTTACCCCACAGAGAAGCCTTCTCTACTCAGGAGCAGTCAGGGACCACTCCCTCCACCCCTACAGTCCTACACTGCCATCTAGTGTCTGAAAGCAGCAGGCACCCTCAAGTCACTTTACCGTGCATCTTCTGAGAGTAGTTCCTTTTCTTGAACAGAGCAAAGACGATTTGTTTCGCCTTGAAGCACTGATAAAATTCTGGTTTTTGCCTTTCCAAAGCTTTAGGTCATCTTAGAAGGCAATGCACGGTTGAGTGGATCTGTCTCAGGCATCTGGGGTGGACCTGAGACACTGCGTTTCTAACAAGCTCTCAGGCGATGCCAGTGCTGAAGCTCGAGGCCCACATCTGAGTAGCAGCATATAGGTCACAGTAGACTACATACCCAGGCGGTGTTTCATTCTGTTGTACAGAGGGTTGCTATGG
>NW_006922133.1:1648765-1650357 GCF_000298275.1 Orycteropus afer afer
AGAAGGCTGGCGGTTCAAACCCACCAGCCACTCCTCGGAAGGAAGGTTGGGCAATCCTACTACTGTAGTGATACTGCCTCGGAAACTCAAGGAGAGGTTGCTATGAGTTGGGGCCGACTCGACGGCATATAACAACAACAACAACAAGAGAACCAAGACATCTGGAGACTTTTATGGTGTAACTCCTTCTATATTCTCCCGCCCCTATTTTCTTTAAATAAAAGTTTTATTGAGAGAATATCTATGACCCATACAATTCATCTATTGAAAGTGTACAACTCAATAGGTATTATATATTCACCAACAAACAAAACCAAACCCACTGCCATCGAGTCTATTTGAGCCATAGAAACCCCCCATTGGGTTTCCAAGGCTATAAAACTTTACAGAAGTAGGTTGCCTCATCTTCCTCCCATGGAGCAGCTGGTAGGTTTGAATTGCCAATCTTCTAGTTAGCCCTCAAATGCCTTACCCACTACACTGCCAGAGCTCCTTAATATATTCAGAGTTGTGCAATCATCACCACAATCAATCGTTGAGTATTTTCCTCATCCCAAAAAAGAAATCCCATATCCATTAGCACCAGCTGGGTATGGTTCTGGGCTAAGACGTGTCCAGCTCTATGTGTTTTCTATGTAATTCTAACTTTCATCTGATTTGGAGAAGAGAATTATACACAGGTAGGCATAGCTTTAAATATAAGAAAAAATTAAGCAACAATATGTATATACTTGTATCTTTAAATAGATTTTTGGAAGAGTCTATGAAGCAGTTGATGGAGTGGATTTAGGGAGATTCTTACTGACGTATAGAGTAGTAAGTGGTCTCTATTTTGAGATTATCTTGGCAATGCAAGTTCAGGTTTTATGTGATGTGTGTGCGTGTGTGTGTGTTTGTACCTGGCCCTGGCCCTTGTTAAGTTTGAATACTGAAACTGGCTAGCAGTGATTTGCTGGTGACTTTGTCTGAAATCTTAAACTTGTAATCATGAAGCATGTATGTTTCCATTAAAGTAGCACTTTCCCCAACATTTTTCTTATGAAAAAAAAATTATTTGTTTTTCAATTTAATTTTTATTGTGATTTGGGTACAAACTCATTTTTCATACAGCAGTTCATACACCTTTTGTTTCATGACATTGACTGCAATTCCCCACAATGTAACAGCTCTCTTCCCACTTCCTCCCTGTTGTTACCTCATGCCTTTGTCCTTCTTTCTTATGCATTTCTGCCCCCTAAGGAAAATATGGAACCGTCACAAATTTGTATGTCATCCTTGCACAGGAGGCATGCTAATCTTCTCTGTATTGTTCCAATTTTAGTATATGTGCTGCCAAGGCAAGTACTAATATGAAAAATTCTAAACATACTGAAAAGTTGAAAGAATTGCACATTGAACATACATATACCCACCACCGAGATTCTGCAATTAACATTTTACTCTCATTTGCTTCATCACACATCTATTTATTCATCCCTTTACCCATGCATCAATCAGTCTTGATTTTTTAAAATACATTTCAAAGTAACTTGTAGTCATCAGTACATGAAGTAGCATATTTTGAGTTCTATTTGAAAATATATAAAGTGTCC
>NW_006922133.1:1669473-1670464 GCF_000298275.1 Orycteropus afer afer
GTCGCTATGAGTCGGAAACGACTCGACGGCACTTAAAAACAACAACGAATATCCTGATCTTCCTTGTTATCTACCTATATGTCCCCATTCCAGGTTTCAGGATCCCATTTTTTCCCAATCAATGCCCTCACTTTAACTTCAGACACCATTCTGGGTTGGTAATTTAATTGTCATTGTAATTCAGCCACCATTACAATAAAACGCTGGGTTTGGTTTTTGGCAATATCAGCTCTGTTACTAGAAGAAATAAGGCTTTCTTTCAGAGAACAACTGGAAACATTGAGGTCTTTTATGCAGCGCTTAAGCTGTGACTCAGCACCCCTGAGCTCATCTCACTCTTTCACCACTTTGTCTAGTGTAAGTAGGACCAACCAACCAGCTTCTTTATACTCTCATGCTGACAAAAATTGCAGAAAAGTATCAAATATGCTATCACCCAGAGCCTCACTTCTCACAAGCACTTGATCTATCGGTGGTGCTATTTTGCATACTAATGTTGTCACCTCATGCCATGGATTAGCAGGGCCCTCTGTACTAACAGAGGCAGGGTCACTAGTGTCTTTACGATG
Source organism: Orycteropus afer afer (assembly GCF_000298275.1). Lineage (NCBI taxonomy): Eukaryota > Metazoa > Chordata > Mammalia > Tubulidentata > Orycteropodidae > Orycteropus > Orycteropus afer. Next base: position 1,670,043 of record NW_006922133.1, read on the forward strand.
AATCAAATTGGAGAACCAATTTAGGAAGCCCATTCTTATAATTTTGTCTCTCTAGAACCACTCTCGGTACCAAATGCATGAGACTGGATTCTCTAGAGAAACAAAACCAGTAAAGCTTATATAGAGAGAGGAAGAGAAATTTATCTTAGGAAAATGGCTCAAGCACTTATAGAAGCTGGCAAGTCCAAAGTTCTTGGATCAAATGTCAAGTTTGAGCCTTTTCCCGACTCATGCATCTGCAGGGGCTGAGGAGCTCAAGGCTGGCAGGCAGTATAGTGGCTGTTGAGTCCAACGAATGACGAATCCAAGATCTCCAGGCCGAATGGTGGATTGTTTGCTCACGGACAGTTGTAGGCAGCACAACAGAATCCCAATCCACAGAAAAGTGTCTCTTTTCCCAGGATGTCCATAAATATACTGGA
>NW_006922133.1:1670564-1678694 GCF_000298275.1 Orycteropus afer afer
ACTGGAAGCAGGCCACACCCCTAGGGAAACTCCCTTTCAATGGATTGCCTGCTCAAAACATATGCATCTGATCCCATCATGGGAATAACCACATCACAACTGCTTAAACCACACAGAATTGTGGTCCAGCCAAGTTGACACACAGCTTCAACTATCACACCTCAATTTACAGTTATTTTCCTGCTGCATTCTATAAAATTAGCTGGCTCGCTTCTTGCAGAGTCAAAGATAGTGCAGCTCCATTATCTTATTAGATATTCCTCTTGAAATAAAAAGCCTTTCTACATCAGTAAAAGCATCTATTAGCAGTGTTATGCTCCAGCTCCCTGGATACCACTGCTCTCAGATGATCTGGAGACCAGGGAATCTAAAGCCACCCTAAGGGATTGGAAATGGGGCAGAGCAGGGGGCAACCTGGGGGGAGGCTTCTAACCATAACTGTTATCCCAGAGAATCCTCCACAGAGCCAAGTTCCAGAAAGTTTACATGTCTCCAGGAAGATCCCTCATCAAATGAAGAGTCTATATTATTCTCTTCCATCTTTGCTCTCCTTTGAAGCAAGGATGGCAAGACTTCGTCTCACATACTTTGGACATGTTGTCAGGAGGGACCAGTCCATGGAGAAGGACATCATGCTTGGTAGAGTAGCGGCTCAGTGAAAAAGAGGAAGACCCTTAATGTGATGGGTTGACAAAATAGCTGCAACAATGGGCTCAACTATAGCAGTGATTGTGAGGATGGTGCAGAACCAACTGGTTTCGCTCTGTTCTACAGGGGGTCGCTATGAGTCAGAACTGACTCCATAGCACCTAACAACAATCTTTGCTCACAGGTTATGGTTGGAGAATAATCCCTAAGATGGCCACAATTCCGTAAAATGTGGTTCTGTAAAATATGCATAAGATTATACTCATGGGAGGGACACATTGCTGTTGCTACACTCATGTCTCCTGGGCATTCACCTCTATGTGCTGGCAGCTCACTTATGGTGATCACCTGGGACTGTGGGACAGAGGAAGTTTATCCTGGCTGTGGGAGCACACTCAGCCTGCTGGAGAGCTGGGAGAGCTGGAGATGCTGGAGAGTTAATGTCTACCAGAGCCGTCAGTCGGGTGGGTAAGTATCTCAGCCTCCTTGCCTTCTGGGAGGGGATAAATCTGCGTATGTCCTATGCTGTCTCCTGAGTTCCCCAGTGTGACGGAGCTCTAGTCACGCGATGTGCAGAAATCACTGGCTTGATAACACACCTGTTAACTGGCTTCCTTCCCATCTCTGTCTCGCCTGCTCATCTACTGGTGTTTCTTTAGATTATCCCTCACATAAGAGACCTATGGACGCTCAAATCCTTGTCTCAGGGTCTGCTTTTGGGGAAAACCAAACCAAGACATTCCTTCCAGAATTGATTTAAGGATTAAATGAGATGGTGCATGTAAAATATACCTATCGGTATATTATCATTGTCCATGTTTTACTGAGAAGGAAGCCGGGGCACAGAGAAGTTGAGCAATGAATCCAAGGACGTAACTAGAGTTGGGATCTGAACCCTGGCAATCTGGTTCCTGAGTCTGTGCTTTTAACCACTAAGCCACACTACCTTGCCCACAAACCACTGACATATGGCATTGTGTTTTGGTGTGGTTTTCCTTCTTGGATTTTCTGAGGCTGACATTGCTGTTCTTTCCACACTTTGGTTAAACTTGGTGCCTGGAGGATAGAGATAGAGGCTGTAATAGTCAAAAGGGAGATACTGGACTCACATTTCCCAAATGACATTTCCCAAAAATGAAAGCATGTAAGATCTGACAGCCTGATTTAAGATCTGAGCGGGGCCAAGCAATAACTAATGCTTATATTTTCCTATGGACCCTGCAAATTTACACATTGATTTGGCCCACGAGCTGTTCCCCAGATCCCGATTGCATCATGAGGTCTAGGCCCAGCTGAGTGTTTCATAAATGCTTTTTGACAATGATTAGAAGGCTTATTTATAGTCTTCTACCCTTGCTCCCCTACCCCATGTATCCCAGATAAAAATACATGTGTACACTTAAAAAAAATTGTTGTTTATCTGAAATTCAAATTTCACTGAGCCTCTTGCATTTTATCTGGCAACCCTCAGTGTATGTCAAATTCTTGGCACATAGTAGGCATTCATTCAGTGGTAAGTTTTAGTGTTCTTCCCACAAAAGAAAACAGCTCAGTTAAACGGCAGCATAGTACTTTTTAACTCTTACTAACCTTCTCTGGAGCTCTGGTAGCATAGTGGCTAAGGCACTTGACTGCTAACCAGAAGGCTGGCGGTTCAAACCCACCAGCCACTCCTCGGAAGGAAGGTTGGGCAATCCTACTTCCGTAGTGATACTGCCTCGGAAACCCAAGGAGGGGTCACTATGAGTCAGGGCTGACTCGACGGCACATAACAACAACAACAACAACAACCTTCTAGAAGGAACTCTGGTAGCTTAGTGCCTAAGGCATTTGACTGCTAACCAGAAGACCGGTGGTTCAAGCCCACCAGCCACTCCTCAGAAGGAAGATGGGGCAATCTACTTCTGTAGTGATACTGCCTTGGAAACCCAAGGAGGGGTCGCTATGAGTCGGATCCAACTCAATGACAGTGAGTTTAGTTTAGAACCTTCTAGAAAATATGTGTTTTTGATCAAAACTCCACTGCCATAGAGTATATTCCAACTCATAGTGACCCCCATTGGGTTTCCAAGGCAAGAAATCTTCAAGGAAGTAGATTGCCTCATTGGCTTTCTGTGGAACAACTGGTGGGTTTGAACCACCAACCTTCTGGTTAGCAGTCAAATGCCTTAAACACTGTGCCACTAGAGCTCCTTTTCGATCAAAGAGAATTTAACCTCTACCACTACACAAAACAAGATCAAAGCAAATGTCCCTAAGTGGAAGGTTGTATTTGTATATATGGAATTGCACTTTATGAAGTATATAATTTTACTACGTGAAACTAAGTTGGACCTGTACCAATGCATATTCAGTTATTGGTTTTTCCTTACCTTGTTCTGAATCTTTATAGATAAGTCATTCTTTATTTGATTCAAAAGTAATGTTGCTGCAATTCCTGGGACAAAGGTACTAATGTACAGGGATGAAAACGGTGAGACCCGCTCTAGGAATTCCAGCTCCATATAGGTGAAGCTTTAGGTAACTGCACTGTTACATCTGAGGAAGGCAGAAGACTCTGCAAAGCTCTCTGCTGTTGCCTCTGACTCCATTTTCTTTCACTGTTAATTCACCGTTCCCACCTGTATATTTTTTAATATACTTCCTGAAAAGCTGAAGAGAGTAGTCACCTTCATTTCCTCCCCAAAGATTCACCATGTTCTGAAAAAAAAAAAAGAACCTTCCTGGCTTGGCACCAACTATCCTAAACCAACATACTGTTACATATTGTTACCAGATTCAGGACAGGAATAGTTTCAATGGATTTTATCCAAGTATCTATTTTCTATGACCATACTGCATATTTCTAATTTGGTGGCTGCTATGACCTCATACACTGCCTGTTTTCTGTGCTTTTCCTGAAAACAAGGGGGGTAAAAAGCCCTCTAGTTTTTCCTTTTTTGCATTTTTTTCTCTTTCCATTTTTAAGTGGAAATTTTCATGCAGCTTTACAGAGTGCAGTGCTTACAATGTCTTTTCAAATTTTATAACTATAATTTTTTGAATTTTCAAAAAGTGGCATTGTGAATGTATCCCCCTCCATTTCATCACCTCTTCATCTTGATTGCAAACGTGATCCGTGGTGGATATTAAGATCTTCACCTTTCTACTAGTTGGGCGATGACTTCATTCCTTTCATGCCAGCTGGGGAATCTTGGGTGGCAGTGCATTGGACCAAAGCGGAGCTGTAGGTTGCTACCGCTGCTGCAGCCGCTGCCGCCGCTACTGCAACAGCAGCAGTTTGCTTGCAAGCGGCTGCTGTGCGAGGATTTCTCAGACTGCTAGGTCTTTGCTCTAATTCACCCAAGGAATCGCTGGCTGACGGATGTGTGAACGTGTGTGTGTGTGTGTGTGTGTGTGTACGCGCAGCTGCAACAGTTGGGCAGCAGCAGCAGGAATGGGCTCCGATATCAGTTTTACCGACGACAGAGATAAACCATCCTCCATCCTTTATTTGCAAGCAGTGCCTCGGCTCCCGCCTCAAATGTGCTCTCCCCCTCTTCCCCGACCCCCCCGCACGTGTCCCTCCAGAGGGAGGCCAGGATAGCGGCGCTGCAGGCAGGATTCCCCCTTTTCTCTGCAGTGACAGGCGGATTCCGGGGCCTCCTCGCCCCCCCACCCCCGCAGCCGCCCCTTTCCCAGTCACGATCTCCCCCCTCCCCATCAGCTCTGGGTTCGGGCCCCGCCCCGCTCAGCCTCCCCGCCCAGGTTGCTAGGGCCTGGCGGGGCAACCAAACCTGGCACGCGAGGAGGCGCCGCGCTCGCGTGAGCGCGCAGCCGAGCTTATGCATGGAACGAAGGCTTCGGAGATCTGTGCCTGCGCGGCGCGGGCGTGGCGCGCGAGCCCGAGCCCGAGAACGAGCGCTCTCTCCACATTGGCTCTTACCAGCTGCGGGCGGGCACAGAGGCGGGACCTGGCGGGGCCTGAGGAACCTCTCCATTGGCCTGAGCAGCCCGGCCGGGGCGGGGCAGTTAGCAAATTAGGCTGCGCGTTCGCCCCCTTCGGGAGGGCGGGGGCGGAGGTTTCGATTAGTTGTCAGTGCTGCTGGGGAAGGTAAAGCGGCGACGGCGGCTTCAGGAGCTGAGGGATTCCCGGCTGGAGGTGGGGGACAGCGCGAGGTGAGTAGTCGCGCCGCTACTCGCCCACCAAGCCTTCTTGCCTTTATACAGCCCCGCGCCCACCCAGTTTCTTCCGAGGGAGGAGACCCACCCCGTCCCCCGGGCGGTCGCGAGAGGGGGCGGCGGTGCCTGTCCCCTTCAGAATGGGGAGAAGCAACGAGGACGCCCCAACCCGGAGCGTCTCCTCCTTTACCTCCCGTGCGCCGTGGGGAGGACTTCCCCGGAGAGGAGCCGGAGCTGGATTTGGGTGTGAGGCGAGAGGAGGGCGTGCAGACCCGTGGAGGTCGAGCCGCCCCGCGGGGCTCCCCTCGGCGGCTAGTCTGCGGCGTCCCCGCCCTGTCGCCCCCGCGGCGCGGGATCCCACGGGCTTGCGGCGAGGGAAGCCCCTTTCCACCAGCGCCGAGGAGGGTCCTGCGGGACGGGGTCCCCGCCCGAGGTTTGCGGGTGCCCGGGCCCCGCTGCGAGCTGCAGCCCCGGCCCCTCTGACCTTGTTTGCCCTCGCGGGTGGGCTAGCGACCCTACCACCTGCCCCGCGGCTCCCGCAGCCTTCCCCGAACAAGTTTCACACGTTGCTGTGAAGTTCACGACCGACTCAGTGGGGAGAAGCAGAAATTGGCCCCCTCTCAGACCTTTCCTAGCCTTTGGACCTTCATAGAAATGAAAGCCTGGGCTTTGGAACCTTTTCCCAGAATAAACAGGTCCTTCTCGCATTGACACGTTTTGTGCCCACGTTGGGGGAAAAAATAACCTGAACATATTTCAGTGTACAGGCAGGTCGTCCTTGAGGGTTTTGTTTTTGCTTCACTTGAGTGTTAAAGCACAGATGCCTGGATAAGAAGAGCCTGACCTTAGTATTTCTCTCCTCAGTGAGATTCGAAGGCTGCTGTGTTATTTAAATAGTTGCAGATCAGTATGCTGTTAGCACAATCGATTTTAATTAACTGAAATTTAAGCTGATTTTAGAAAGTATTGTTGACACAGAATAATTCCTTTCAGTGCATCTGAATGAGATTTGTTTGAACGTAATAGGTCGGTAATGTAAAATATTACACAAATTAATTCGAGAGCATTTGGCTGAAACGGGAGACATAAATATGTATAGAATAGGATTATCATTTTAGGTAACATCTGCGGGAACATTTCCAGCTTGTTCCTTTTTTCCTGTAAGGTTATGAAAAGATATCTTTACCCAGGCTATTCAGAATGATCTGTAAATGACATTTAGATGCAAATTAATTTTTAAAATTTCTTTAATTGTTTTAAAAGATTGTATTCATAACATGCAAGAGGCTTTGTGTCATAGTTATCAGTGTTGCTGGAACAGAAAGACTACAAATAGGTGGCTTTAATAAACAGAAATTTATTTTTTCACAGTTTAGGAGGCTAAAAGTCCAAATTCAGGGTGCCGGCTCTAGGGGAAGGCATTCTCTGTTGGATCTGGAGGGGAGTCCTTATCTCTTCAACTTGTTTCCTGGTTCCTGAGCGATTTTTCCATGTGTCTTGGCAACTATCTTACCCCATCTCCCTCTCTGCTTGATTGTTTAGTCTCTTTTATGTGGCAAAAGAGATTGATTCAAGATACACCCTACTCTAATCCTGCTTCATTAACATAACAAAGATAACTCATTCCCAAATGGGATTATAACCACAGGCATGGGGTTAGGATTTACTACACAAATTTTTTGGGGGCATAATTCAATTCATAACATTCTACCCTTTAGCTCCTCAAAATTCATGTCCTTGCTACATGTAAAACACATTGACTCCATCACATCCTCTCAGAAGTCTTAAATCAACTCCAAGTTCCACATCTCATCTTCTGAATCATGAAAATCAAATATAATTGAGACTTTAGGCATATCCCATCCTGGGACAAAATTCCTCTTCATCTGTGAACCTGTGAAATCTGGAATACAAATGATCTGTTTCCAAAATACAATGGTAGACTAGGCACAAGGTACATTTTTCCACTATAAATGGGAGGAATTGGAGGGAAAGAAGGGATAACAGGTACGAAGCAAGTCCAAACCCCAGCAGAACAAGTTGCATCAGCTCTCAAGGCTTGAAAATAATCCTCTCTTCTTTTGAGACCATCTGGGCAATGGCCATTCCCTCCACATTCTGGGTATTGGCCATGCCTTGGATTCTGGGTAGAGGTCCCTCAGCCCTAGGCTTCAGCTCTGCTTTCCAGGCCCTCTGGGATGGCAACTCTGCTCTCTTGGCTTTAGATGGTCCCATTCTTCTAGTCCATGTGAGTGGTGACTCCACTTCCTTGGCTCAGCAGGCCCTGTTCTTCTGCCCCTTGGGCATGACATACCTGCCCCCTTAGCTTTGTGCAGCGGCCCCACCCCCTTGGCACACCTTAAGGCAGCCACACATACTGGAACCTAGTTGGCAAAGATCTGACTCCGAAGCATAGAAGACTGAGGCCCCACCCTTTGCAATTCAGGAGACTGTGGCTTTACCTTTTGAAACTGAGCAGGCCTTTCTTCCCATGTTCCTTCCAACAGTTCTGCTGATCTCCAAGTTGCTCTAGGGATGGCCCTTTTCTTTTGGAGGACAACAGATGAAGCTCCTTTGGCTTGTTTTCTGCCTATAGAATTCCAAAAAGCAGACATTGTTCTTTCCTTTCATTCTTTATCTGTCCTCTTCCCTCTAAGCTAGTTTTCTGCTGTGGTAAGTTGGTTAGATCCATCAGTCTAACCAACATCTCTTTAACAAAGGATTGTGTAGCCATGTCCTTGGTAAACATTGTAGGCCATGTGTCCTTATTTTGTATAACAGAATTTTCTAAATCTTTAAGTTCTGTTTTCCTATTGCACAGTTCATTTTTAAGTCCATTTCTTTCCTCTTGCAAGGAGAAACCACACAGCCCCTTTAAGATCTTGCTTAGAAATCTCATCAGCCAGATATCCAATATCCAAGTTCATCACTTACAAATTCTGTCTTTCACCAAACATTTAAACATAATTCAGACAAGTTCTTTGCTACTGCGTAAAAAAGCATCACCCTTTCTCCAGTATCCAATCACATATTCATCATTTTCTTTTACAGCCTTACCAGAAACACATTCAATGTTCATATTTCTAGCAACATTCTGTTGCTGACATCATATGTATTCCCTGAGATGATAGACACTTTCTCTATAGCTCTCCCCACTTTCCTCATCAGAATCACCTTTGATGTTCATAATTCTACCAACAGTCTCTTCAAGGCAATCTAGGCTTTTACTGTTGTTGTTATGTGCCGTCGAGTCGGCCCCGACTCATAGTGACCCCTCCTTGGGTTTCCGAGGCAGTATCACTACGGAAGTAGGATTGCCCA
>NW_006922133.1:1678794-1684702 GCF_000298275.1 Orycteropus afer afer
GGGTTTGAACCGCCAGCCTTCTGGTTAGCAGTCAAGTGCTTTAGCCACTATGCTACCAGAGTTCCTTGGCACCTTAAAACTCTTCCAGTCTCTACCCATTACCCAATTCCAAAACCACTTCCACATTTTAGGTATCTGTTACAGCAGCAGCCTCCACTTCTTGGTACTAAATTTTGTCATAGTTAGCTAGTGCTGCTATAACAGAAAAGAGAAATTTATTATCTCATAGTTTAAGAGGCTAGAAGTCCAAATTCAAAGCATGGGCACTAAAGTAAGGCTTCCTCTCTATTGGCCCTGGAGGAGGTCCTTGCCTCTTCAACTTTTGCTTCCTGGTTCATCGGAGATCTCTGTCTTGGCATCTCTCACACACCATCTCTCTCTCTCTCTGCTCAATTGTTGAGTTCTTTTATATCTCAAAAGAAGCTGACTCAAGATATACACTAACCTAATCTTGCCTTATTAACATAACAAAGACAGCCATTCCCAAATGTGATTATAACCACAGGCATAGAGGTTAGGATTTACAACACATACATAATTCAATCTATAAGACTATGTGTACTTGTTCCTGTGTGTTTAATGTTGAAAGGGGGTGGTGTAACCTTATTTAACATCTCAATTAGGGTTCATTAATAATTAAATTTTTTAAAAGTGTGCCCCTTTTTGAGAATATGATAGTTGAGTATCTAGCAAGTTATTTCATTTAGATATTAAAGTACTATTTCAGGTTTGAGTATATTTGGCGTTGACACTGGAACAGGAGTAAGGAAGCCTGCCGCAGTATTACCAGTTTGACACCACCAGTGGGTGTTTCTGTTGATAAATGCAGAGAAGAGAACATTTGGGAAAATCTTTTTTTTTGGGGGGGGGGCCCTGAAATGACAGGAGAAGGAGCCAGAAGAGAGAAGCTGTAGAACTGAAGCTTCCAGCACAGTGTATGCTGAGCATTTCACAAGTACAGGGAAACCTAATTAGGAAGAAAAGAAATGACATTTGACTGTATTAAATAATAGACCTCCAAAAGAGGCATACTAAATAAAGTTAGTCATTTAACTATTAAATAATCTACCATTTAAGAGTGGTTGGAAGGGGTTGAATTAGAGAGGGTATCAAATTTTTCTGAATTGTCTTTTTAACATAATCAATGCAAAGGTTAACTTGATACATATATTGATACATCTATGTATGTATATAGACACACAAATGTACAGTATATATTATCCCAATTTTCTTTATTTAGCATATTTCCTAAGCCTAAATTTTAAAAACAAAGCTTGATATAGTGTAAAAAAAGAAAGAAAGAAAGAAAGAAATATTCTCGAGAGAGCATTGCTTTTTTCTTTGCTCAATCTTTGATTTGTTAATGATTTAGGGACTAGTGGTGGGATGTTTTTTTTTTTCCTCTATCGCAGGTTTTATATTTACTTAATGCAAGTTCCCTGGACTAAATTTGCTATTATTTTCATTGTAAATTTCTTGGAGTTATTTAAATCAAAATGTGGCATCTACAGTATCCCCTGGGGTCTTAAAAGGAAAGGCTTCCATGGAAATAAATTGCAGGCCCATCTCACATAGAGGAGTAATAGGCGGTTGACTGATTGCGAATCAGATGTATATTCTTCCAAGTTCCAAATATGTTGCATGGGGTTCAAGCAGTCTCATTTAATGAGAACCAGATTTTACATGGTATTTCTACTTTGAAGGTGCAGTATTATTACATTACAAACTGAAATACAGCAGTGGAGGAATTCCTTTAAGTATGCTCCCCCCCCAGCCTTGTTTCACCACTGTGTTGAAGAATCTATGTTAGGCAGTCTTTCAACAATAGTTGCATTGTTGGAAATGACAATGGCTTCTGTTGTAGAAAGTTAACCTTTCATTATGATTTACGTTTTGATCTACTTTGTAGCATATCTGTTAAAATTTCACCTTTTTTCCCCTTCCCTTTTGATAACTTTGGTGGTTATCACTGTTAATTCTTCTGGATATTCAAAGGTCTGCTATATATAGTACTTTATTTTTGGCATTTAGTGTGGAGATATGACTTTTTTCATTAGATAAAACGATGTCAATAAATTCACATGCATATATGCAAAACTGAGGGAAAACCCTTTAGATAACCCTTCATCTTGGTACAAGAATAGCAAAAGTTCAAGTATTAAGTTGATTTCTAAGTGGAAAAGGCTGTTTACTCAGAATAGATTTTAAAGTTTTATTTTTTGGCAGGATCAATTAATTTGGCAACATTAAATTCCTTGAGAGAGGAGGAGATAGAACCCCAAGGTCATCATCATTTGGTGATGGTGTCAGTTGGATCAAATATTTCAACTTACAAAAATCATGCAGTTAAAAGACTACATTTAAAATTTCTGGTTGTGAGGCTTTTCCAATTTGTTTTGTCCTAACCTCAGCATTAAAAATTTTTTGTTGGTAATGCACACCTTTAGTTTTTGGATTTTAACTTTTGATAGTTTTTAAACTGTTTCCTTTATATACAGCGGTTCCTGAATGTCTGAATCACTCAAATATCTGGTCTCAGTTCTCATTGGAGCTTGTCCACTTCTGGTTACTGAGATGAATGTAGGTATAGTTTTGTCAGTGGGTAGGAAAACTGAGGGTGAGGACCTTTGACCTAAAGAGCTGATAACATTTAGACAGGTCAGATTTGAGAATTAACAGAAAGTTACTTATTAGATTAAAAGGGGCTACTTTGTCCATTCAGGTCTTCAAAATCAATTGTCAACACTTGGAATTAAACTCTTTCATTGGAAGCATTTGTGAATGAGATCTAATCATGGTCAAATTTTGGCTTTCATCTCTCTTTTGGGCAGTCTTCTCTATAATAATGAAACTGTAATAGTTTATTTATTGAACCTTACTGAATACCAGATACTGTGTTGAATGGCTTATTTGCATTAGTGTGTGTGAGTGTATGTGTGTGTGTGTATTCTTACAACGTCTCTATGAGGTAGGTATTTTTAAATTTCCCATAAAACACATGATCAAATGGACTCATAGAGAGAAAATAATTTGCCCAGGTTACCCAGCTAGTAAGCAGCAGAGACCAAATTTCAGTCCAAACCGGTCTGACCTGAACTGTGCTCTTCAGAACCTCCTTTCAGCTTCTCTTCAGGAATCTGACTCCTCAGACAGATTTTGAGCTTCATGCCCTGAGGTGGTCCTGAGGTATGAACAAGCCTCCTGGCGTTCACAGGGCTGCACTGGCAAGGCTGCCTTTCCCTTATTACACGGGAGGCTGGACTCAGGTGGAAGTGGATGGAGGGTAGAGCGCTGCTGGTAGGACAGCTGGAAGTGCAGACTTTTCTAACAGAGGGTCATTAGTTCTGCTTTTTCAAAATGAAGGTTGTACATAATCGTTTATGGCCAAAATGAGGTATCTGTTTCTAATTAACCACTTGGTATTTCTTGTTTCTGCATCTTCCTTTATAACTTTTGACTGATTTTGATTAAATTTGCTACACTAATAAAGACTATGAAAATACTCCTTGAATTCAATTTTGTGCTTTAGATGCACTCTTGAAGTAAAATGGCAGCCATTACAGTGTTCAGATGGGTATCTCTTCTGTAATTATGACTTCAGTGAAATAAAATCAGGGGGTGAAGTCTACAGAGGTAGATTGTCATTTCTTAATATGTAGATGTTGAATTCTGATGAAAGTTTTTCTATTCCAAGAGTATTTATTGCTACTTAAAGCCCCTTTAGATTATTATTATTACTTTAAACAAGACCTATCATTAAGAAAGCTAAACGGTTGCCTTGCCCAAAGGAACACTTAAAGAAGTCCATCATGTTAAGGAGGAAAAGGACTTAACATCTTTTTTGGTAATTGAGGAAAATCACATTTGTCACTTCTCAAAGTTAGAAAGTAGTGAGGAGTAGAGCCTTTGGGTCCAGAATCATCTTGGCCAAAGCAGGGCAGTTACTCTACACAGTTGGGGCTTATACAGTTTTTTGGTGATTTCTTTAAAAAGTAGTTTTTTCTATATGCATTTTCAACAGTTTTATTGAGTTGTAAATTTACATATCACAAAACTCCCCTGTTTTAAGTGTACCATTTGATGATTTTTTTAAAGTAATTTAGCAGAGATTTGTAACCATCACTACTATCCAATTTTAAAACATTTCTGTCATCTCAGATCTCTCCTGGCTATTTATAGTCAATATGTGTTTTTTTTTAAAATCTTATTATTTATTATTTATTTTTTTTAAAATCTTATTATTTGCTTACACTTAGATCCCTTTGTTGTTTGTTGTTGTTGTTATGTGCCGTGGAGTCGGACCTTTACCATCCAAAAAGCAAACCCCCTGCCATTGAGTTGATTCTGACTCATAGTGACCGTTTAGGACAGAGTAGAACATCCCCATAGGGTGTCCAAGACTGTAAATCTTTACACAGAACCAGACTGCCTCATCTTTCTCCTGTGGAGCTGTTGGCCAGTCAGCAGCTGAATGCTTTAACCACTATGCCACCAGAGCTCCTTCCCTTAATCAACAGAAAGATAAATGAAACCATATAGATTTTAATTCTTATATCTTATTTTTAGGAGCTCTGGTAGCATAGTGCCTAAGGCACTTGACTGCTAACCAGAAGGCTGGCAGTTCAAACCCACCAGCCACTCCTCGGAAGGAAGGTCGGGCAATCCTACTTCCGTAGTGATACTGCCTCGGAAACCCAAGGAGGGGTCGCTATGAGTCAGGGCCGACTCGACGGCAAATAACAACATCTTATTTTTACATATATTATTCATAGTATCATTTGTATTTTTCAAAAGTTTTTACTTAAACATAAAATTCAGTACTGCAAATGGTATAAATTACCTTGTCCTTGTGGTTTTGAGTTTGTTTTGTGTTTGGATTTTTTAAACCAGCAGATAAAATACAGTAGTCTGAGTAATAGGTTGGAAATGCAGGCAAAAGAAATCAATGTAAAAGTAATAAAATTATTGTGCATGAGAAAAAATTTCTTTAAGATTTAAGACCACGGGTAAAATAATTGGTTTTCCTGCTTTTAAGCCAGTAACACTGCATTTTATTGTTTAAGTTTTAATTGCCCTTGAGAGATTCAAGTCTACTAGGCACGCCCTAGAGCATGCTTCATCAGTTCAGGTATTCAGACATTGTCTAGTTTTTCTTTGCTTTAGACTGGATTGCTGTGGGACTTAGAAGCAGTTTGACATGCAAGGTACTGTAGCTGCTTTATCCTGCCTGCATCATTTTCTTCCTGGTTACCCTCCACTATGGGTTAGGGAGTAAAGTCAACTTTGGAACTTAAACTGGGTGGAGTGGTACAGCACAGGCAAATCTCCGCCTCTGTCTGCAGTCTGTTTTGCTTGGGGTACTGCTTGTGTGTACATGGACACTGCTGATAGGATAATTTAGCATTATTTCTTATTTATTTTGGGGTACACAATTGGAATGGTTTGGGTAGAAGTAAACTGTTATGGAAATGGTATCTAGCTTTCATTGCTTTTAGATGAACTTTTTTTTTTTTTTTTATGGAAAGTAACCCTTACAAGTGCTAGGCAGGTAAATCAATAACTTTGTGTGGTAGATTGTGTCTGGATTTTTAATAATAAACAGATTATATACACAGCAGTGGTCTGGTATTAATAACTTACTGTAAAGTTTAGTTATAACCCGTTTGAAATAGGTATACCTTAGTGTTTTTCGTTTCTTTTTATACTGTGTAACTGCTATCGCTGTATGATTCTGTTGTTAGTTTGTAATCAGTCCTTCCTAAGGAAGACACCCAATATCAAATAGTAACATAAGAAGTGCTTTCTGACAATGTAACTTTTTTGACTGATAGGAAAATACTGATTTTGATATGAAGAACAACTTGGGTAATGAAAAGGAGATCTGGTGGCATAGTGCCTAAGGCATTTG
>NW_006922133.1:1685377-1689694 GCF_000298275.1 Orycteropus afer afer
GAAGCAACCTGTCTTATTTTTATCCTGGGGGCTGGTGGCTGGTGGGTTTGAACTGCTGACCTTTTGGTTAGCAGCCGAATGCTTTAACCACTGCATCACCAGAGCTCCTTCAAGAACAACTTACTGACTTGGATTTGCCCAATGATCTGGACATTGGCCAAGAATAGAAGCTCCTTTGGTGATGGTAGAATCCTTTAGTTATTACAGAGCTGGTTCAGGTGTGACATATCTTAGCGTTTATCCACACATCCAGACATTCCCCTGTTTGACAGCCTCTTGTAGGACTTACTCACTTTAATTGGTAGTGGTTATTAAAATTCTTATTGGTAGTATTACCACTAAAATTTATGATTAGCATGCAGAAGAGGAAGAGTTTAATATCCGCTAATTTTTTGAAAGTAGTTGAGGTAGACAAAAACTAATTTTGTGCAAATTGGTACTTCATACTTTATCAGTTTTTTTCTTTCCCCTAAAATAACTTGTCCTGCACCCTTAGGATCCGTCCTTCATTCATTTAGTAAATACTTACTGAGTAAGTGTATATACTGAGTAGCAGACTGTGCTAAAGGCTGGATAAAAGAGTGACAAATAAAATGAAGGTAGTCCCTGCCCTCAGAGAGTTTATAGTCTTGAGATGGAGGCAGAGAGTACAAGGCTATGGAGCATATATCCAGGTAGGAGTGGGAAATCTGTCCTTGGGGGAGGGCATAAGAAGGCCACCCTGAGGAAGTGACATTTGAGCTGAGACCTGAAGGATGAGAAGAAGGTAGTGGGAGTGAGAGACAGAGAGAGAGAGACAGGCAGACAGACAGACACAGAGACTGACTGACACTGACTTAGAGAAAGTAGTGGACCAGGTGAGCAGTGAGGGGCCATGCCATCTGCTGGCTTTTTGAACTTGTCCTATCTCCTGGGAAGCCATTAAAGGTTTTAAACAGGAGTGTGACATAAAATGAAATGCCACAAAAACAATGAGTTTTAGTTCAGTGGAACTTTGATAATTTACCAGAAAGATTATAATCTCTGCAAAGTAAAATATTCATCCCTTGCCTCATTACATTTTTGCAACCACTTTCTTGATTGATTGTAATCCATAGTAGTCTTCACATTGTTTTTATAGAAATTACTTTTAATTTTGTAAAGGCTCCTCCCCCCTTTTGAGTCGGATGGCTTTGGGTTTGGTTTTTTTGGTAAGAATTTTAGCTAGCTTTATTCAATATTTGAACTTAACTCTTTGCTGCCCCCCCCCCCCCAGTAACCACAGCACCACCTTCCTCCTTCAGACATTTCCTTTGAAATCTATATTTTGACACAGCCTTTCACTTAGCTCACTTTTGACATGAGTTCTTGGTTTTTCTGAATATTCTAGATCCACTCTATATTTTTTCCTTATTGCCTTTATCATTTCTGTGTCTGCTGGTAGTAACTTGAAGCATTTTCAGTGTTTTGTATCATTACTTTTCCACTTTCTGTGCACAGTGGTTAAAACATTTGGCTGTTAACCAAAAGGTTGGTGGTTCAAACCTACCACCTGCTCCATGGGAGAAAGATGAGGCAATCTGCTTTCATGAAGAGCTATGGCCTTGGAAACCCTAAGGGGCAGTTCAACACTGTCCTATAGGATCGCTGTGAGTCAGAAGCTACTTGATCAATAGGTGTATAATAGATACATTCATTTAAAAAGAATTGCCTCATTTCAGATTTTGGCATTTGAAACAGATGCTTTTGTGTGAATGGTTTTGCTAGCATCTAGAGCTGTTGGCCATGCTTCAGAGTTGTGCTTTAGAATCTGTCCCTATGTGCAGGATTAGTAAGGGAAGTCCATAATTCCCTTTCTCTGGCTGACCTTGTGATAGGGTAGTGGTCTGAGTATCTTGGAGTCTGTGTTACTCAGGCTGTCTGCCTCATTGGAGACAGTGGAATATGAAGACAAACTGGAAGACAAACTGGGATGTTCTGCCCTTACAGTGTTTGTAACAAGCAGACCAAAACGAAACCCACTGCCATTGAGTTGATCCTGACTCATAGCGACTCTATAGCACAGGTAGAACTGCTTTATAGAGTTGCCAAAGCTGTGACTTTACTGAAGCAGACTGCCACATCTTTCTCCCGCAGAGTGGCTGGTGGGTTCAAACTGCCAGCCTTTTGGGTAGCAGCTGAAAGCTTTAACCACTGTGCCACCAGAACTCCCTTGTAACCAGCAGAAGAGGAAGAAAACATGACTAAAGGACAAAGTGATGTGACTTTTCAGGAGAAACACAGGGTGCTGCACTCTAGTCCTGAGGAAGCGCACTTGACTCAAATTGGAAAGGACTGGAAAGGGAAATGATTTCTAAGTGTTTATGAAGAGTCTTACAGGAGGCCGGAATGTGAGGTGGAGGAAAGGGAATTTCAGGCAGGGGCTGTGTACAGAGGCATGGCGCAAAGAATGGGCATATAAAGCTGGGGAACTGCAAGAAATAACATGGATTTATGTATCGCATGCCTTGCTCTGATGCTTTTACCCTAGGATCTTGATTTTCTTTCTTTCTGGCCATCTGTTGGCATTTTTCCTGTTCATTTTAACATTTATCTGAGGGTGTAGGAACGAACTCCTAAAGCCAGGGGATGGAGATAGGATCGGTAGCTGCTGTTGAGTTGGCTCTTAACTCATGGTGATCTCTTATATGCACTAGATTGAAACTTTGCCTGGTTTCACGTTCCAGCCCACTGTCGTGGCTGCCGTGCCAGTCCACATCACCCTCACTGGCCCTCAACTTTACCAGACATGATGTTCTCCTCCAGCAGTTGGTCCCTCCTGATGATATATTCAAACCAAGCAAGTTGGACAGTGTTCTGTGGTGATCCGTAGGTTTTCATTGGCTAATTTTTTGAAGTAGCTCTCCAGGCCTTTCTTCCTAGTCTGTCTTTGTCTGGAAACTCCACTGAAACCTGTCCACCCTGGGTCACCCTGCTGGCATTTGAAATATTGGTGGCATAGCTTCCAACATTATGTTGTTGTTAAGTGCTGTCAAGTCGGCTCCAACTCATAGCGACCTTATGTGCAACAGAATGAAACACTGCCAGGTACCCTGCCATCTTCATAATCTTTGCTATGCCTGAGCCCATCATTGCAGCCACTGTGTCAATCCATCTCATTGAGGGTCTTCCCCTTATCTTGCTGACCCTCAACTTTACCAAAATGATATCCTTCTCCAGGGACTGGTCCCTTAGACAGCCTGTCATTCTCACTTCTAAAGATCATTCTGGCTGTACTTCTTCTAGGACAGATTTGTTCGTTCTTCTGGCAGTCTATGGTATTTTCAGTATTCTTTGCCAACACTCCAATAAAATACATAAATTCTACTTCTGTCTTCCTTATTCGTTGTCCAACTTTCACGTGTATATGAGGCAATTGAAAATACTCTGACTTGGGTCAGGCACATCTTAATCGTCAAAGTGACATCTTTTTTCTTGAACACTTGTATGAGTAGATGCTAATGGCTCCCTGTAGAGCTCCTGAAACTTCCCTACAGAGTATCTATTACATTAGTATCTTTACATTATGGCAGGTGAAAGGGAGGCCTAAGTTGACAACTACAAGAGAGACATCTCTCTTAGTTTTCCACGATTTATTGCATAAATTCATTGAAATGCCGTGTTATGTTCCATAATGAACTTGTGTGTATTTGTGTATATATGCATTGTACATTACTTGCCACTCAGCAAAACTGACATTCTGGGACATTGCTTATTTGTCATGTGGCTTTGCATACTTCTAGTTTACTGTTTATGTCCCTCAGATTAGGAAGCTGGTTTCAATGTGTTACCACATTGAGGTAAAATATTTGCCTTACAGAATGGCCCTTTAGGAAGGCAATGACTTTAACAAAGAATCCACCAAACAATAGCTGATTGGTTAGATTGATGTTTTATAATATGTGCTGTACTAGAGTAGACTGTTTACCATTTGGGATTGCCCAGTGTCTTAAATGTCTTCTCCACATTTTGGTAATATCTTATATTTTGGGCTCCACTTTCC
Source organism: Orycteropus afer afer (assembly GCF_000298275.1). Lineage (NCBI taxonomy): Eukaryota > Metazoa > Chordata > Mammalia > Tubulidentata > Orycteropodidae > Orycteropus > Orycteropus afer. The sequence continues at coordinate 1,689,399 of NW_006922133.1, forward strand.
CAGAAAACTCACATCCCCAGGTTCTCTTGCAGCTAGAATACAGGTTTCACCAGTTACACAGAATGAGACTTGTATACAGAAGGGAGCATTGTGAGATGACAATCATGTGTAGTTGAATCAGTGACCTGGTGATCATGGTGACAGAGATGTTTGGTTTTTAAGCAATGGCAGTTTTAGAGTTTATGGAATTCAGTCTTGAATGTTGCAAGTGCTGAGTGATGGGCAGTAAATTTGGGAGGAAGGATAATTTATCATGCTTCATATTCTCCAATATCTAGGACTTGTGGTTTGATGTC
>NW_006922133.1:1689794-1693792 GCF_000298275.1 Orycteropus afer afer
TTTCCTTTCTGTGATTCTAATTACTAGTATGTTAGAGCCTTTGATACTGCTCCACAGCTCTTGAATGTTCTTTTTTTTTTTTGCTCCCACTCTGCTTTCTCTTCATTTTTCAGTTGGGATAATTTCTATTGACCTATTTTAAAGTTCACTCATTCTTTCCTAGGCTGAATTGAGTCTACTGATGAGCTCATTGAAGGTCCTTCTTCATCTCTCTTAACTGTATTTTTCATTCCTAGCACTTCACTTTTATTCTCTTATAGTTTCTCTGCTAAAATTACCCATCTCATTTTGTATGCTGTGCTCCTTTTTGGGTTAAAGACCTTAACATATTACTTATCGTTATTTTAAATTTCATTCTAGTCATTCCCAACATTTGTTTGATTCTGTATCTGGTTCTTACGAGTGCTTCAGTGCTTTGTCTTTTCTGACTGTTATTTCTTCTTTGCCTTTTCCTATCCCTTATATTTTTTAGTTGCAAGCCTGACTCGTTTTGTAGAAGAGTAGACATCAAGGTAAGTAATTTTTAGATCTGTAAATAGGTACATCTTTCCTTCTGCTATGCCTTTACTGAGGGGATTTGAGTAATCTAGTTAGGAGTTGGGGGTCTGAGTTTTGAGTTATTAGCGTGGGAATTAGTTTACTGAAACAATGTACAATCCATTCTGAGGTTCAGATCTTCACTTTAACTGTGATCTTATTCTTCACCAGTTCCTCTCCCAGCAGTCATCTGCTGTTACTTGTTTTGGAAATTGGTTAGATTGGAGATGATGTGGTCTCTGTAGTTCTGATCAAGCCTCATTTTTAGGCATGCCTCTATTTCTTGGTCTTGCCCTTCCTCTGGCTATTACAGTGGGCTCATTGTGTAATCTTATCTCTCTCCCAGGAGTAGGGGGTCCTGCTTTCCCCAGCCACAATTGCATTTTCACCAGTGCTTTAAGGATAGAAAGGAGTTCTGGTGGTATTGTGGATAAGACATTTGGCTACTAACCAGAAGGTCAGTGCTTCAAACCAATCAGCTGCTCTCAGAGAGGAAGATGAGGTAATCTACTTCTGTAAAGGTTTACAGCTTTGGAAACCCAATGAGGGTCACTGTGAGTCTGAATCAACTTGATGGCAGTGGGTTGGAAGATAGAAGTGCTATTGTTTTATCTCCCACAGATTAGGGATTTTTCTAACATAGTGGAGATGGGAGAAAGATCTAGGTGGAGTTATTGCCCCTTCTGACATAGCTACTGTTCCTTTAAGTTTGCATCACAGTGGGCAATCTTCTAGGTTCTTTCCTCTTCGTGAATGCCTGGTGGATTGGTGGAGGAAGATCCTGCAGAAGGTTGGGAACTCTCCAATTTCTGTGACCCACTAGTGATTTTACACCGTTTCTTCAGCAAGCCACACTGGGCTTTCACCAGTTGGTCAATTATTCTAATGGAAATTCCCTATTAGTGTCCAGTGGACACCTACCTCAGGTGAGCTGGTGGTTGTCTCCTCCGTCTCTGTAATAACTGTTTCTCTTTAGATTTTTGAGCCAGTTGGTTGCTCTGTGATGTGTTTTAAGAAAGTTGTGAATTTGAAATTAGTCAAGTTCTTTTTTTTTTTTTGTAAGGAGAAACTATGTTTCTTCTAGTTCTCTTATTTGGGGATAGAAGCCAGAAGTTTTGTTACCCTTAAAAGTTTAACATGCACATTTAACTAATTCTAAACTTAATAATTATTCCTATTCTCTTGAATAAGACAAAGATTTTAGAATGGTTTACTTCTTAAACCCCCTCCCCTCTCCCATGTTAATGTCACCTATGCTTTATTTTTACCTTGTTTAAGCTACTTTTGTTGTTGTTAGGTACCCTCCAGTAGAGTGCCACTTATTGCAACCCCACATGACAGGGTTAGAACTACCCCAGAGGGCCTTCTGTAATCTTTACAGAAGCAGATCACCAGATCTTTCTCCCATGGAACTGCTGGATGGGTTTGAACTGCCAGCCTTTTGGTTAGAAGCTGAGAGTGTAACCATTGTGCCACCAGGGCTCTTTTTAAGCCAGTTAAGTTGTTGTTAGTTGTTATGTGCCGTCGAGTCGGACCTGACTCATAGCGACCCTCCTTGGGTTTCCGAGGCAGTATCACTATGGAAGTAGATTGCCCCATCTTCCTTCCGAGGAGTGGCTGGTGGGTTTGAACCGCCAGCCTTCTGGTTAGCAGTCAAATGCCTTAGTCACTACGCTACCAGAGCTCCTAAGCCACTTAAAGGCTATTTAAAAAAGTAAATATTTACTCACCGATGTGGTTTTCAATTTTTTTTGTGTGTGTATCATTCTTCATTCATCCCCTTTCTTCCTTCTGGGTTCAGTTTCCTTCTTTATAAAGAATGTTCCTAAGTAGTTCTTTCAGCAAAAGCCTGTTAATAGTAAACTTTCTTTGTTCTGATGCATCTGGAAATGTCTTTATTTCACTTTTTCTCTTGAATAGTTGAACTGGTTACAAAATTGTAGGTTGACAATTACTTTCTCTCAGCACTTTGATGATGTTATTCTCATGTGTTTTGGGAAATCTTGTTAATGAGAAGTCTGGAGTCAGTTCCATTATGATTGCTTTGTAGGTAATTATCTTTTCTGTTGGGCTACCTTTAAGAGTTTTTCCTTATTTTTGATGTTCTTCTGCGGTTTCTTTGTGATATGTCTAGGTGTGGATTTGATTTACTCTGCTTTTATTTGGTATACATAGTCTGTGCCAGAAGCCATGAACCCAATGGCTCTCCTCAAAGACAAACGCAAAGCCATCCAAAGGAGCATCCCACGACCCAGCAGACAGTTCCCAGATGTTCAAATATTGCAGACCATACAAAGAAAGAAGGAAAAACTTGGAGGGAGGGAAAACAAATGGGAGATTTCATTCCTTGAGAACTATAGCTAAGAAAACAGTGCAAAGGAGACTTGAACATAACTATATTAAAAAGGGTAAAAAAAAAAGGGCAAGAAAATGGCATTATGAAATTAAAAAGCAGATTTCAAAGAGAGCAAAATAGCACTTCTAAAATTAAAAAATACAGTCAAATTGTTTTAGTGAAAATCTTCAATAAATGAATTAGCCAGTAGAATAAACACTGGTAAAGGGAAAATTAGGGAATTGTGAGATAGAGCTACCAAGAAAGGTACCAAAAAACAAAACAAAACCAAGCTCACTGCTGTTGAGTCGGTCCTGACTCATAGCGACCCCTCCTTGAGTTTCCGAGACAGTATCTCTACGGAAGTAGATTGCCCAATCTTCATTCTGAGGAGTGGTTGGTGGGTTTGAACCACCAGCTTCTGGTTAGCAATCAAATGCCTTAGGCACTATGCCACCAGAGCTCACCAAGAAGGTAGAAATGAAAAATATTAAATAAAATTTAAGCAACATGGAAGATACAATGACAATGTTCAACATATATCTAAATAATGATTCCAGAAATGGAGAATGGAGGAGAAGCAATATTTTTAAAAAAGAATGACTAAGGTTTCTTTCCAGAACTGAAGGCATCATGAGTCCTCAGACTGATTGTGTATACAAAAAAAAAACCCACTCAGAATAAATGAAAACAAATCCACACCTAGACTTAACCACAAATTGCCAATCTCTGCTCAGTTCCACTCCCTGTTAGTTGTTATAAACCCTAGCCACTGTTCTAAAACCTGCCACTAAATCACCAATCATAGTCAGCACATGACCTTGTCTCTGTTCTACTGTCTCAGGGATGAGATGTTTTTGCTCCTCTGGGAGGCCAGTCCCTTCTCTGGGCCTCTTTTATGTCACTGCTGCTGCTTTGGCAGTCGTCTTCTATCTGTTACAACCTCTCTTTCTCCTCATCCTGTATCCCAGTGGTTCTCAACTAGGGACATTTTTTTTTTTAAATCGTGATTTGGGTGAAAATTTACAGAGCAAATTCACATTCCATACAGCAGTTCACATACACTTTGTCTCATGATACTTGACCACAATTCACCACAATGCAATAGCTCTCCTCCCACTTCCTC
>NW_006922133.1:1694416-1702288 GCF_000298275.1 Orycteropus afer afer
AGCTTTTAAGATCCCAGTCGCTACTCGCCAAAGTAGGAGGGGGAATAATGTTTTGTTTAGTATGTTATGCCAATTGAACTTGATGTCCCATGAGACCATGGTCCCGAGCTCACAGGTTCAACTACTCGGTCCCTCTGGGTAGCTGGCTGTGACCAAGAAGTGACTACAACCTTGTCTCAACTAGGGGCATTTTTTGACTCCCAGGAGGATTTGGCAATGTCTGGAGACATTTTGGTTGTCACAGCCGGAGGAGGTGCTACTGGCATCTATTGAGTAGAGGCTAGGGATGCTGCTAAGCATTCTATAATGCACAGTGCAGCCCTCCACAACAAAGAATTACCTGATTGAAAATATCAGTAGTGCCAAGGTTGAAAAACCCTATTGTATCTTTGTTGTTGTTAGGTGCTGTCGAGTTACTTTTGACTCATACTGACTTTATGTACAACAGAATGAAACACTGCTTGGTTGCGCCATCCTCACGATTATTGCCCATTCTTGCAGCTACTGTGTCAATCTATGTCATTAAGAGTCTTCCTTTTTTTTTTTTTTTTTTTGCTGAACCTCTTCCAAACGTGATGTCCTCCTCCAGGGACTGGTCCTTCCTGATAACATGTCTAAAATACGTAAGATGTAGTCTCGACATCTTCACTTCTAAGAAGCATTTTGGCTGTACTTCTTCCAAAAGAGATTTGCTCATTTTTCTGGCAGTCCATGCTGTATTTCATATTCTTTGCCAACACCATAATTCACATGCATTAGGTCTTCTTCGATCTTCCTTATTCATCGTTCATCTTTCACATGCATATGAGGTGATTGAAAATACCATGGTTTGGGTCAAGTGCACCTTAGTCTTCAAAGTGACTTCTTTGCTCTTTAACACTTTTAAGAGGTATTTTGCAGCAGATTTGCCTGATGCATTTCCTCATTTGATTTCTTCACTGCTGCTTCTTGGGTGTTGATTGTGGATTCAAGTAAAATGAAATACTTGACAACTTCAGTCTTTTCTCTTTTTATCATGAAATTGCTTATTGGCCCAGTATGTAATAATTTTTGTTTTCTTTATGTTTATGTGTAGTCCATACTGAAGGCTATAGTCTGATTGTCATCAGTAAGTGCTTAAAATCCTCTTCATTTCAGTAAGCAAGATTATGTCATCTGTATATTACAGATTGTTAATGAGTCTTCATTGAATCCTTTGTATATTACAGGTTCTTGGATTATTTATTTGCTCAGCATACAGATTGAATAAGTGTGGTGAAAGGATACAACCCTGATGCACACCTTTTCTGATTTTAAACTACACAGTATCCCTTTGTTCTGTTTGAATGACAGCCTCTTGGTCTATGCACAGGTTCTGCATGAACACACTTAAGTGTTCTGGAATTCACATTCTTCTTGATGTTATTCGTAATTTGTTATGATCCACACAGGTGAATACCTTTGCATGGTCAATAAAACACAAGTAAAAATCTTTCTGCCATGCTTTGCTTTCAGCCAAGATCCAGGTGACATCCGTAATGATATCCCTCATTCTGAATCTAGTTTGAATTTTTGACAGTTCCCTGTTGATGTACTGCTGCAGCCTTACTTTTGAGTCCTTTTTGTTTCTTTCTTCCCATTATCTTTTTCCTAAAGTTCTCATCCTAAAAACCCTCCTTCCTATGTAGAAGATCCTGGATAGAGTGGGAGAACAATGTGGAACAAAACTCAAAACCATTTTGGGGAAAAAAAAAAGGACCAGGTTTGCAGGTCTGATAGAGCCTGGTGGAACCTCCTGAAACTATGGCCCCTAGCTGCCCTTTAGGTGTGGAATTGAACCCACTCCTGTGGCTTTCAGCCAAACAAAAGGCAGGCATATGAGCTGAACATTTGCATTAGGTAGGTGCACTCCTTGGAGAGGTCAATCCTGGGAGAATAGAAGGGCTGTGTGTGCACAGGGAGACAGCTCAGGGGGCAGGAGTGCATGGGAGGGAAGGACACCGGGAAGAGGTAATTATGGGGAGGAAGTAGGAAGGGAGCTGTTGCATTGTGGGAAATTGTAGTCAATGTCATGAGACAAAATGTATGTGAGCAGCTGTATGGAAAGTTAATTTGCTCTGTAAACTTTCACCCAAATCATAATAAAAATTAAAAAAAAAAACAAAACAAAACAGAACCTTCCCTCAACCACATGTCCACTCTTCTCCTACCTACCTGATCTTCTCCCCTTCACATCTAAACTTCCTGAGAGAGGGGTCTGTACATACTCTATGCATTTCTCATTTACTTCTTGAACTACTTAAACTTAACTATTACTGTCTGGTTTCCCATCCCCATTACTGCTGAAATTGTGTTTGCTAAGATTGTGACTTCTCATGTGCTGAATCTGGTGGACTCATTTAGTCCCAATTTTACTTGACATTTTTGTTGTACCAGACAGTGTTAATCACTGTCTCCTTGAAGCTTTGTATTCCTTTGGCATCCTTGTTCTGTGTCCCTCTCCTACATTTCTTTCCCTACATCTTCCTTGGGCTCTTCTTGATCCACTCATTCTACACACTGTTGTTACCTGGTTTTGACTTCTTGGCCTAATGTTATTATAGGTCATTGTCTTTGTAAGTTATCTCAGTTACATCCAGGGATTCAGTTCCACTTGTATGCAAGTGTTTTTCAAAATTCTTCCCAATTATTCCCAATGAGCTTCAGATTCTTTCTTAATAACCTACTGGAAATCTATACCTGAGTATCTCACAAGTACTTTACGCACAGAATGTTTAATAAGGAAGTGCATTATCCTTTCCCTCAACTTGTGCCGCCTTCTTAATTTTTTAAAAAAAGATCTCTTTTGAAGGTTCTACCATGCATCCAGGCACCCAAGGTAGACAGTTGGGTCTTGTCCAACTCAAATATATTATCTGCTGTCATTAGTGTGATCAAAAATGTGATTTTGACCATATCACTGACCTGTTTGAAAGGCTGCAATGGTGTTCCCTTGCTAACAGTAGAAATAGAAGGTCAGGAGAAAGTCTGACTCCCTTATATGGTACATTAGGCCCTCTTTGATATGTTCTCTTCCTAGCTACCTCTCCAGCCTCATATCTGTCCCTGTGTGTCTCAAACTCTATCCTCTAGCATGTGTGGTTCTCCATAATATCCTGGAACGTGGTATTTTCCAGTAGAGTGTGTGGGTCGCTTGCCTTCTGGATGGTGGGATTCCTCATTTCTCATTGAAGCTACAATTAATTGGCACTTTACTTCACTTCTCTGGTCTCCACATTATTGAGGACTCTTTTTTTAAAAAAATTTAAATTTTTATTGTGATTTGGGTAAAAGTTTACAGAGCAAATTCACTTTTCATACAGCTGTTCACATACACTTTGGCTCATGACATTGACTGCAATTTCCCACAATGCAACAGCTCTCCTCCTACTTCTTCCCTGTGTCCTTCTCTCCCATGCACTCCTGCCCCCTGAGCTGTCTCCCTGTGCATACACAGCCCTTCTATTCTCCCATGATTGATCTCTCCAAGGAGTGTATCTACCTAATGTAAATGTTCAGCTCATATGGCTGTCTTTTGTTTGGCTGGAAGCCACAAGAATGGATATAATTCCAGACCTGAAGGACAGCTATGGGCCACAGTCTCAGTGGTTCCACCAGGCTCTGTCAGACCAGGAAACCTGGTCCTTTTTTTTCCCCCCAAGTGATTTTGAGTTTTGTTCCACGTTGTTCTCCCACTCTATCCAGAATCTCCTATATAGATCCCCCTCCAAGTGGTTGACAGTGGTAGCTGAGGGCACCATCTAGTTCTTCTAGTCTCATAGTCATATGGGCTGAGGATTGTATGGTATACCAGTCACGTGGACTAAGTGTTTCTGTGCATCTTTGTTTTTCTTCATTCTTCTTTGCTCTGGATGAGGAGAGACTCATCATTGCATCTAGATGTCCGCTTGCAAGCTTTTAAGATCCCAGTTGCTACTCGCCAAAGTAGGAGGTGGAACAATGTTTTTGGGTAGTATGTTACGCCAATTGAGCTTGATGCCCCCTGCGACTGTGATCCTGAGCCCACAGGTCTGACTACTCCCTCTCTCTTGGTAGCTGGCTGTGGCCAAGAAGTGACTACAACCTTGTCCCTTGTCAGCTCTACCATTGTGTTAGGCTGGGTTCTCTAGAGAAACAAAAATCAGTAAAGCTTATATATATGGGGCGGGGAGGGGGAGAGAGAGAGAGATTGAGAGAGATTTATCTTAGGAAAATGGCTCACACACTTATAGAAGCTGGCAAGTCCAAGTTCCTGGATCAAACGTCAAGCTGGAGGCTTTTCCAAGTCAAGCTGGAGGCTTATCCCAACTCTTGCAACCGCAGGGGCTGAGGAGCTCAAGGCTGGCAGTACACCGGCTATTGACTCCAACGAATGACAAAGCCAAGATCTCCAGGCTGAATGGTGGACTCTTCACTCACGGACAGTGGTAGGCGGCACAACAGAATCCCGATCCACAGAAGAATGTCTTTCTTCTCAGGATGTCCTTGGATATACTAGAAGCAGGCCACAACCCTAGGGAAACTCCTTTTCAACAGATTGCCTGCTCAAAGCATAATCATCTGATCCCATCATGGGAATAACTAAATCACAACAGCTTAAACCACACAGAATTATGGTCCAGCCAAGTTGACACACAGCTCCAACTATCACAACCATATACCTGGGAATTCTTACAGAACATACAAATACACTTGTAGAACCATTGTCTGTCAGCCCTATACCTGGTCGTTGCACACTCCCCCCTGCATAGGCATACCTGATAGTTCAGCCTGTCCACCCATCTATCCACCCGTAGATCAGTGTTTGCCTTCACTGACAACACCGTACTGTATGTGCAAGAGGGTTCATCTTTGTTGTATTGAGGACTCTTCTTGTCTGTATTATCATTTTAGAGAACCAAGCCTTGGCCACTGTTGGCATTAATTCTGTGGAAGGGACACTGGTAAAGGGGTTTCACAGCTCTTCAGTTATGTGGCTTACTATTACTTATTTCCTTTTCTCAGTACCTATTATCTATACTTTTATTGTTGTTGTTGTTGTTGTTATGTGCCGTCGAGTCGGCCCCGACTCATAGCGACCCCTCCTTGGGTTTCCGAGGCAGTTATCACTACAGAAGTAGGATTGCCCAACCTTCCTTCCGAGGAGTGGCTGGTGAGTTTGAACCGCCAGCCTCCTGGTTAGCAGTCAAGTGCCTTAGGCACTAGGCTACCAGAGCTCCCTTGTTAGAACATAGGGTACTTTAGAGGTTGATGTGCCACATTTAATAAGCAGCAGTAAATAATTAATTACTCTTGTTTATTTTCATTCTTTGTTAGATTATTAAAATAACCATGGTACTCCAAACCTTAGAAGGAAAAACAAAACAAATGTATTGACTGAACCCCTGTTAATTACCAGGAGGGATACAGAGATGTTTAAAGATGTTTCCTATCCAGGGATAAACATTAGTTTATACATGCATCTTTCTCCCATGGAGCGAGTGGTAGGCTTGAACCTATACATATCTTTGTATTTCTAGGCATTTTTTTTACATGCTGTTCTGAAAATCTTTCAGTTTTAAAACTATGGCTGTTTTGTTAGAGCATGTTGTTGTTGTTTGTTGCCGAGTCAGACCCGACTCATAGTGAGCCCTTCTTGGGTCTCCGAGGTGGTATCTCTACGGAAGTAGATTGCGCAATCTTCTTTCCAAGAAGTGGCTGCTGGGTTTGAACTGCCAGCCTTTTGGTTAGCAGTCAAGTGCCTTAGGCACTAGGCTACCAGAGCTCCCTTGTTAGAACATAGGGTACTTTAGAGGTTGATGTGCCACATTTAATCCCTTACATCTCTATGAGAGTCGTTATTAGCTCCATTGTCAGGTGGGAGTCCTGAAGGATAATCTGCCCAGCTTCTGGAGGGGGAAAAATAGACCATTGAATAAATTGGAAGGTGAAGGAATGCTAACCATTGGATTTCAAGCCTCGGTAGGTGATGAATAAAATATTTGTTGAATGAATGAATAATCTGGTATTAAATCAGTATGTTAAGCCCATCCCTAAATCACATCTCTCTCTCCCACTGCTTTACTCTCTACCTTTTATATTTTATACTGCTAAAATCTGGTTAAAATTAGCATTAAAATTCATTGGTTGGTAGAGAAGACATTGGCAGGCAGGAGAGAGATGCCCACATTGTTTTAGTCATAATGAGAAAAATGTTTTTGAGAGATTCATGTGCCTGATGGTGATTGAATTTGCCAATTGAAGTTTTTTGCCCTGGCGCTGATGCTTTGTAAGACTGCTTTCCTGGTTCCTCTAACAGCTACACAGGGCCTCCCAAGTTTTGGGCCAAGGTAAGTGGTCCATTTTGTTGCTTTTTAAGATGGCTGTGCTGGTAATGTCAGGTTTGCCATTTTAATCTCTAGCAAAGTTGCTCAAACATAGCAATGATTGTGAGGATGGCGCCATCCTGGACAGTGTTTCATTCTGTTGTATGTAGGGTCACTATGAGTCAGAACCCACTGGAGGGTACCTAACAATGATTAGCAATTATAATAAGGCTCACGGACTTGAGGGAAAAATTTTTAGATAGATGAACTAGCAAATACACAGAAATTTAGTGCAATAAGTATTAATATCTCAGAGTTTTTTCTGTATTTAGCTTTTCGTAGGAGCTCTGGTGGCATAGTGCCTAAGGCATTTGACTGCTAACCAGAAGGCTGGCGGTTCAAACCCACCACCCACTCCTCGGGAGGAAGGTTGGGCAATCTACTTCTGTAGAGATACCGCGTAGGAAACCCAAGGAGGGGTCGCTATGAGTCGGATCTGACTTGATAGCAGTGAGTTTGGTTTTGGTGTTTAGCTTTTTGTAGTTGATTGGCTTGTGTATTTAAATAAGGTGTCTTAGTAAAAAGTGATAAAACCTTGAGTAGGATTGTGGGGGGACATCCATGGGCTAACTGGAGAATAATAGTATTAACACATTGCCTTCACTCTGCACAGACTATAACATTCCATTTAGTCTTAAGCTTGCTAAATTCACTGCTGTTTAAAATGTAATAAATAGATCTGTTCCTCACTTCTTTGGTTTTCCCAGTTTATTTTGTTACATAGCATGTATTCAGTGAGGCTTGTAAACAAGTGTTGTCTTGTAAAATAACGTAATAGTTAAAAATAAGGCTCTGGGGGTTAAAAACCTTGGTTTGATTCTGGCCTTGATACTTGCTGGCTGCATGATACTGGAGCTGTTTTCTTATCTTTAAAAAGTGTTAGGATTAAATGTGACAATGTATATAAATATAGTTAGCATCAGTATGTAAATGTTCCAGGAGGGTAGTTTTAAGCTCTGTTCAGAATATAGTATGTTGTTGTTATGTGCTATCTAGTCGGACCTGACTCATAGCAACCCCTCCTTGGGTTTCTGAGGTGGTATCACTACGGAAGTAGATTGCCCACCTTTCCTTCCGAGGAGTGGCTGGTGGGTTTGAACAGCCAGCCTTCTGGTTAGCAGTCAACTGCCTTAGGCACTACGCCACCAGAGCTCCAGGATATAGCATAGTGGTTAAGTTTTGGGATTCTGGAGCTGGACTGCCTGGATTTGAATTCTAGTCCTGTCACTGGCAATGTGACCTTGGGCAAGTTACTTAATTTTTCTTAGTCTCCTTGTCAGTAAGATGAGGTTTCTGGTAGTACTACTATCTTAAAGGGTTCTTGTGAGGATTAGATTAATGAACATAAATAAAGCAGCTACAACAATGCTTTGTATAAAGTGCTGTATGTATTAGCTCTTATTTTATCATACACTTTAAAATCTAGTATGTCACTTGATTTTTTATTTGAAATATTTTGCTTTGCTGGAATTTTTTTTTTTTTTTTTTT
>NW_006922133.1:1703265-1704975 GCF_000298275.1 Orycteropus afer afer
CTTGTCAGCTCTACTATACACCTGGGAATTCTGATCATTCACATAAACTTATGGGACCTGTCACTATAAATTTTATATCTATAACTATCTATCTGTAGCAAAACTTGTAATAAATTCCCAGTGTTTATAGGCTAAAATCCAAGTTTCTTAGCTTTGCATTCAGAACCCTGTAGAATTTAACTTAACCCATTTCTTCCATTTTGGACTGTGGACTTTTGACCAGATAGTCTTTTCTTACTTTTTTCTCAAGGGTGTGATTCGTTGGATTGTGAAGTTAGTAAGTTGTTGTAATAATCCAGTCAGTGAAATGGTAAACATGAAAGCACTTTGAAAATTATACAATACAAAATCATCATTATTTTATGATTTTTAATAATCTTCAGGTGTTTTTTTAAAATGCATTTTATTGAAATATAATTTATATACAGTGATATACATAAAACTAAAGTGACAAGGGTCAATGCTTTTTTTTTTTTTTTTGTTGGTGTTTCCTCCCCTCCACTCCAACCCCTGGCAACCAATAAAGAAACTTTTCCTCTCTATATAAACCTTTCTTGACCCTTCACAACAACAAACTAATCCTATATTTATCCTTCTGTGATTGACTTATTTCACTCAGCATAATGTCCTCCAAGTTCATCCATATTATGTGGTGTTTTTTCAGACTCTACATTATTCTTTAGTGCTGCATAGCATTCCATTGTGTGTATGTACCATACATAGTTTGGAGGAGCTCTGGTAGCGTAGTGCCTAAGGCACTTGACTGCTAACCAGGAGGTTGGCGGTTCAAACCCACCAGCCACTCCTCGGAAGGAAGGTTGGGCAATCGACTTCCATAGTGATACCACCTCAGAAACCCAAGGAGAGGTCATTATGAGTCGGGGCTGACTCGATGGCACATAACAACAACAACCATCAACATAGTTTGGTCATCCCTTCTTCTGTTGATGGGCACGTAGGTTGTTTCCGCCTTTCTGCTATTGTAAATAGTGCTGCGACGGACATGGGTGTGCGTATATCTGTTCCTGTCCTGGCTCTCACATCTCTAGGATATGTGCCTAGTAATGAGATTGCTGGGTCAAATGGTACCTCCAATTCCAGCTTTCTAAGGAATCGCCATACTGATTTCCACAGTGGTTGTATCATTCACAGTCCCACCAGCAGTGTATGAGAGTCCCAATCTCTCCACATCCCTGCCAGCATTTGTTATTTTGTATCTCATTGAGCCTTGCCATCAGTGCTGGGATGAGACAGTATCTCATTATTGTTTTGATTTGCATCTCTCTGATGGCCAGTGATTGTGAGCATCTTTTCATGTATTAGCTGGCCACCTGAATATCCTACTTGGTGAAGTGTCTATTCATGTCTTCTGCCCATTTTTCAATTGGATTTTTAATTCCTTTGCTGTTGAGGCATTGGAGTTTTCTATAAATCTTAGATATAAATCCCTTGCAAGATACATAATTATCGACAAGTATGAATTTGTTGCTGTCGTTTTTGTTATGTGCTTTATCGGGGTATCGATTTCTTTGTTCCCTATAATTTTCTATGCTGAGCTCGTTTTGTTTATGAATCGTGTTATCACTTCCTTTGTTGCTATTGTTTTAGTATTTGCTAAATATTTGTGCTGGTCCTCTTTTTTATTTTGATGTGAAGGTTTATCATTTTTCTTTGAGGTTACCCTATGATTTATAATTTTCTTCCCAAGTT
>NW_006922133.1:1705110-1713448 GCF_000298275.1 Orycteropus afer afer
ATTTGTCAATTGATGTCTCTGGTTCCCTGTTTACAATCTTGTAGGCTTATTTACTTTGGATACCTCCATAGCTGGATTGGTTTCTGAGTTATGTCATCATGTGTGTTAATGGTCGGTTGTTGTTGGCTATTGTTGGTTCTCTGCCCAAAGGGCTCCCTTTAGCATCTCTTGTAAGGTTGGTCTGGTTTTCACAAATTCCTTTAATTTCTGCTTATCTGGAAATGTCCTGATTTCACCATCATATTTAAGGGACAGTTTTGCTGGGTACATAATTCTTGGTTGGAAATTTTTCTCTTAGGGTTTTATACGTACCATCCCATTGTCTTCTTGCCTGCCTGGTTTCTGCTGAGAAATCCGAGCTTAGTCTTATTGGTTGCCCCTTGTAGGTAACTTTTCGTTTTTCCAGTGCTGCTTTCATGATTCTTTCTTTGTCTTTGGTTTTGGTGAATTTGATGATGATATGTCTTGGTGATTTTCTTTTGGGGTCTGTCCTGTTTGAGGTTCTTTAGACTTCCTGAATGGATATATTCTTATCTTTCATCATAGCAGGAAAATTATCTTCCAGCGCATCTTCGACAATTTTCTCTGTGGTTTTATTTTTCTCTTCCTGTTCTGGAATTTCTGTTACATGTAGGTTATTCCTTTTGATGGTATCCCACATGAACTTTGGGCTTTCTTCATTTTGTTTTGATCTTTTTTTCTGATTGACCCCTTTCCAAAGAAGTATTGAGGTATTTATTTGCCTTCAGTCTCACTAATTCTGTCTTCCATTAGTTCAATTCTACTCCTTTGCCCATTCAATGTCTTATCTATTTCTGAAAATTTCATATTAATCCTCTGGATTTTTGTGTGTAGATTTTGTATCATTTCAAATTTTTCATTTATTTTGTCATTTTGTTCTTGTATTGTCTTTCAAAATTGTTGTAGGGTTTTCTCCAATTTTGCCAGTGTTTTCCTTTATCTTGCTCTCAATTCTTTGAAGATACCTAAATACAATTATTTTGAATTCCTTATCAGGGAGTTCCAATGCTGTGTCTTCCTCAGGGATGTGTTTTGAGTCTGTATCCTTGTCCCTTGTTTTTCCTATTTTATCTTGCTCCTTTTTGTGGACTGTGGTGCTCTGTTGTCTCCGAGGCATTGTGACGTTTTTGTGTTTATATTTAATTGGTGATTATATGTTGGAGTGACTTGCCCACAATTTTTGTTTTCTTTGTATGTTATCTACATAAGCAGGGTACTATACTGTGCTCCTCTATTCACTAGTTGACAGCACTTATACTCTCACCACCTGTCTCCTTTCCTTTGTCAGCCTCCTGTATGTCCCTGCCGCCCTCGGCAAACAGAGCCTATTCTTAGGTCCCTGGAATTCAAATGAGAATGCTGTCACTTTAAAATCCAAAATGGCTGCCACTTGTCAAGATTCAAAATGGCTGCACCCTCAGTCAATTTAAATATCCAAAATGGCCACCGCTTGTAAGCATTCTAAATGGCTGCACCCTCTGTCACTTTAAATATCTAAAATGGCTGCCACTTGTAAACAATCAAAATGGCTGCACCCTCCGGACAGCAGAAAGTCCACAGCTCAGGTTCTGTCCCTCTTTGCTGTTTCCCTTCCTAGTCATAGGCCACCAGCGCAGGCATCCTTGGAGCTCTTGGTGACCAGGGCTGATCTTTAGGTCAATTCTTAGGTCCTGACACCACTTGGAAATATTCAGGCTGTTGGTCCTGTCAGAGTAGCTGACAGTCCACTGTTCCAACCATCTCTGTACTCACTGTTTTCATTCAGGTTTTTCCACTAGTTGGAGCCTAATTCATTTCTGTATAGTTCCTTTCAAAGCTCAGGGCTCCAGGATTATCTTCTGTATCTCTGTCAATTGGTTTTTCTTTTCTTTGTTGAAGAGGGTCTGTGTCACTTGTCTGCCTATTCCTCCATCTTACCGGAAGTGCTTCTTCAAGTGCTTTTAAGCAGGCTTTACCAGAACATGCCCTCTTTTATTTTGCTCACACAACTTAATGCCCACCCATTTTTCCAGAGCTAGCATCTCCTGTGTAAAACATCACCTGCTGGTCTGAAATGAGCATCTTCTCTTTGGACATTGATAGCCATTGTGATTTGTATAGTTTGGCAATCATGAGTGTGAATTGTCTCATCTTGCCTGTTGTCTTGATCTATTACTTGTTGTTGTTATGTGCCGTTGAGTAAGCCCTGACTCATAGTGACCTCTCCTTGGGTTTCCGAGGCAGTATCACTACAGAAGTAGGATTGCCCAACCTTCCTGCCGAGGAGTGGCTGGTGGGTTTGAACTGCCAGCCTTCTGGTTAGCAGGCAAGTGCTTTAGGCACTATGCTACCAGAGCCCCTGATCTATTACTTAGGACTTTGAAATGTTTATCTCTTATGAAACTGGGATATACTTACTGAACATCACATTGTCCTAATCTCTGGTTAGAAAATTTTCATATGTTCTAGTTTTGACAACTAGATTATAAAATACTTTAAGAAAAAGACTATGATGTATATTTCTGTCTTTCATGAATGATTTATTTATGCATAATAAAATGTGGTAGTAGGTGATTAGTTGAAAGTCAGAAAACCCAAACCCTTTGTCATCAAGTCAATTACAACTCATAGTCGCCTTACAGGACAGAGTGGAACTGCCCCATAAGGTTTCCAAGACTATAAATCTTTATGGAAGCAGGTAGCCTCATCGTTATCCCATAGAGCAGCTGGTGGGTTCGAACCGCTAACCTTTTGGTTAGCAGCCAAATGCTTTAACCACTGTGCCACCAGAACACCTGTAGATTAGCTGATATGTAATTAATGTTAAAATTGAGTTAGAAACATTTTTCTTTTTAAAACCAGTCAAGCATTTATCTGTGATATCTGGATTTTTGCTATAATTGAACCATATTTCCCTTCTTTAGTCTCCCCTTCCCAGATATGTTGACTTCTTTCTTACTTACTCCCTCCACCAAGGTAGAAATACTATCATACCTTAAATTGCTTAGGCAGTGAGTTTTCACAGATCCTTTCAGAGCATTATTTATTGTTTTACATGCATGCTGTCTTTGTAAGAGATATCTCTGCAGTGATTTATTGAGATCATTTTATTTTACTTTATTAGTTCTTGAGCATCAAGATCAAAAGAAGAAAATATTAATGACTTTTTCATTATCCATAATAAAGTTAGTTTTTAAAAATGTTTTGAGATTAGAACCTGTTTTGGTTACCTAGTGCTACTCTAACAGAAATACAACAGATGGGTTGGCTTGAACAAACAGTTTATTCTGTTTATTCTCTTACAGTTTTGGAGGCTTTAAGTCCAAGTTCATAGTGCTAGGCTCTAGGGGCTGAGTGAGAGCCCCTCAGCCTTGGGGTTCTGCCCTGCCTCCTGCTCCTGGCCCACTGAAGCTGGAGGCTTTTCTTCACTCAGAGAGCTGCTGGCTGCTGAGGCATACAAACCCAAGACTGACAAGTAAAAAGGCACAGTCCCAACATTACTGGACAACACTGCAGGCCATTGATTGAAGTCCATTGACAGTTCCAAGGTCAGCAGAGCATGGCAGCCTGCTGAACAACGACTTGGCTGCATGCAGGGTTCAAGTATGCCATAAGCTAGAGACCATTCCCAAAGCTGCTGCTTATACACAGGAAGCAGACCATATTCCTAAAGCAGCTACTCAGCTGCTTGTGGTAGATCCCAGCATGGAATTGATTGCCAGTCTCATGGGGAATAACTACCACCAGCTGCCCAGCCACTCATCCAGGCCCAGCCAAGTAGACACACAACCTTAACTACCACAGAACCTATAGCACCAGAGGAGGGTATCTTGAAGAGGCAGTTAGCAACCTTGAAGGTTTGCAAAGAGGGGATAGTTTATAGAGAGACTTGAAGGAATGAGTTAGCCAGGATGTTTTCTGGTGGAATTCCCCTTATTTGATGGATGGGGATCAGTAATTGGAAAACCAAACCAAAACCCACTGCTATCGAGTTGGTTCCAACTCATAACAACCCTATAGGACAGATTAGAACAATCCCTTGTGGTTTCCAAGGCTTTAAATCCTTAGAGATGCAGACTACCTCATTTATCTCCCACAGAGTGGCTGGTGGGTCCAACCTCCGTCCTCTTAGTTAGAAGCTTAATGCTTTAACTGCTGCACAGCCATAGGTCTTTAATAATTGGAAAGTTAACTTTAAAAATTGGTAAAGCTCTAAGTAATTATATGAAAATGCACACATAATGTAAATATTTTGCCATGAAACAGGTATTATTTGCCAGTATTTTGATGTAGGGCCAGGCCTTTTCTCTTAGTACAAATTAGCTGGCTGAAATTGGGTGTCATCTTTCTTATATGAACCATACCCATAATCCATCCTATCTATGCTGTAGGTCCAGTTTTGATTTCTTGAAAGAAGAGCAATAATTGAGACAGGTTACAAAGCCATCTAGTGCAGAATCTTAATTTTTTTTTTTTTACAGTTTTGTCTTTTAACCTGAACTAACTCATATCTAATTAATTTGACAGTAGCACATTTTTTTAAAGTGACTCATCATCTTATCCAGTCTTGCCAAGGCATCCAACATAATTTTCACAGAAAAGGCACCTGTCTTTCAATTGGTTTGCATACGATTTAATTGTAAGCCATGTGATGACTATTATAAGAACAGTTTACAAAAAGCTTCTGGGAAGAAATGCACCTAACTTTTGGATGTCAAACATACAGTTCAATTTAAAGGAGCAGAAGTATGACATTGAAGTAAACAGTGACATATAAACCAAAAACATTTGTACTGTTGGCATCAGCCAGTCTACAGAAGTAATGGGGAGTTTGTAATTGTTACGTTGAATTCTGTCAAGAGAGATGCTGGAGGCCAATATGGCTAGAGTGCATGATGCTAATGGACTTTTGTAATGCATTTTATACTTTTCAAAAAGTCCATTTTCCATCAATAACATGTTTTTTACAATAAAATAGAGAGCTTTTTAGAATGTCTAGAGAAAATCACTCTTCAAGTAAGATGGCAGTGAAACCTTTTCCCTGAGTATGGTTTCCTTCTCTTCCCCAGTGCAAAAGGGGCAGGGAGGTGGCATCTTCTGACTCCTCTAACTCCACAAGAGGAAGACAGAATCACGATCAGCAGCCCAAGGCCTGATCTTATAAGGCCAGACATGCTGCCACCCTCCAGCACTCTTACCAACCTTGACACCAACCATCCCTCCCGCAGCATCCACCACCTCTTTGCTGGGTTTGATAATTTGCTGTAGTGGCCACACAGAACTCACAGATTATGGGGCTTATTAGGGAAGCAACAGGCTACAATTCAAGTTCAGGAACACACTCAGGATATAGTTCTTTGATCAAGACAGTCTTCCCTCTGCTGTGTCCTTAGACACACCTCTCTGGCCCTTGGCCTCTCTTGGCCTGGCCACTGCCTCTGTGGGCCAGGTAAGCCTGCCACTCTGTTGCGTGCCTCTTGATTCTACTGATGCCATCTCTCAGTCTGGTGTCTCTCTCAGTTGGGTATCTCTCTCAGCCATGTGTCTCTCAGCCATGTGTCTCTCTCTCTCTTTCAGCCATGTGTCTCTCTCAGCCATGTGTCTTTCTCAGCTGGAAATCAGAATCCTTCTACCTCTAGGAGGGCTTATTTTGAGCCTGGCAGAGTGGCAAAACCAACCAATCCCAACATCAGAGTTCTACACACCTGAGAGAGAGTTAACTTTCCCAGAAAATTACTTCATGCTACGCCAGGTGGATGACTTTAACAAGCAGATATTAGTTGCTCATGGCAAAATGGGAGTTACAAAGACTATGGCTAGAAAAGCCATACCATGTAATGTACTACACTACACCCAGGTATAAATAATTTCTACTTGTGCACATGCACAGCATCTTGAGGATGTGCCTCTTCTATGAGCTCATCCTCGGAGGAGCTCTTGTACACAATTTCTGGTCAACAGTTGGTACCCAGCAAATGTTTGCTGAATGAAAGAGAAGTTCTAGCCACTTAAACAGATGACATAACCCAATCTTGCTGAGATGTAGTTTACATTGGTATATCATAGGGCAATAAGCTTATCATTATCTATAAATTCAATTCAGAAACGATTTGAATATAACTATACTCAATATGTCCATAGTACAGAGCTATGTCTAGAAAGTACCAAGTTTAATAAATATGTGGTACTTTTTTTTTCTCTCTCTCTTTTTTGAATATGTCACTTCCGTAGTGATACTGCCTCGGAAACCCAAGGAGGGGTCGCTATGAGTCGGGGCCGACTCGACGGCACATAACAACAACAACAACAACAACCCTTTAGTTAGTGGTTTATCCTCCCTTCCCTTCCCCTGATGACTATCAAAGAGTATTTCTTTTTTGTGAAACTCCTTTCTTGAATTTTTACAGTAGTGGGGAAAAAAAAACTCATACAATATTTGTCCTTTTGTGATTGACTAACTTCATTCAGCATAACAATCTCTAAGTTCATCCATGTTATGAGATGTTTCACAGATTCATCATTGTTCTTTAACTTTGTGTAGTATTCTGGGGTGGGCACATACCATAGTTTGTTGATACATTCCTCCATTCATGGGCATTTAGATTGTTTCCATCTTTTTGCTATTGTGAATAGTTCTGCAGTGAACATGGGTATGCATATATCTGTTCATGTCACAGCTCTTACTTCTCTAGGATATATACCTAGTGGTAAGATTGCTGTATCATGTGGTATTTCTATTTCCAACTTTTTAAGGAAGAACCATACTGTTTTCTGCAGTGGTTGCACCATTTTACAGTCTCACCAGCAGTTGACTGAACATTCCAGTCTCTCCACACTCTCATCAGCATTTATTGTTTCCTGTTTTTCTGAACTTTGCTATTAGTGCTGGGCTAAGATGATATCTCATTGTAGTTTTGGTTTGCATATCTCAGATGGCAATGATCATGAGCATAATACATAGTTCTTATCTATGGACTAGTACATTAATAACTGAAATTTAAAACAAGGAAATCACCCAGATGGTTCCAAATAGGACACTGGGAGTATATGTGAAGGAGAGATTAAGTAGAGCTTGCCTGGAGGAATCTGAGAAGTTTTGAGAGTGGAGCAGACCTGAACTAGACTGTGAATGGTAGTGGCGGTCATGGCTTTTCTGTAAATACTTAATTGCTTTATTGTATTTGATTGTCTGGATTTCCTTCAGACTCTTGTTTTCTGCCACACACTCCCAGTCTTCCTTCTTCCATTTCTAACCACCTTCCTCTGGGCTTTTGTTCTTTAGGAATCTACCTTTGGCCATTTTCTTCCTCTTTCTGCTCTTGGTGTGTCATGCTCTGTTGTTTTAACCCTAACCCTGAGCTTCTGGAAACACGCTTTTCTTTCTTCTGCACCTGCAACCTTTGATCAGTATCCTTCTTAGAGCATTTATCATTTCCTTGCACTGTTGTTATGTGCCGTCGAGTCGGCCCCGACTCATAGTGACCCCTCCGTGGGTTTCCGAGGCAGTATCACTATGGAAGTAGATTGCCCAACCTTCCTTCTGAAGAGAGGCTGGTGGGTTTGAACTGCCAGCCTTCTGGTTAGCAGTCAAGTGCCTTAGGCACTACACTACCAGAGCTCTTTTTCTTGTACTATAGTTAAATACATAGCATTATGCACTCTACTGGGCTCTTAATTTCTTGAGGGCAAGTTGTATCTTTGTATTTCCCATAGCCTTGTAAGTAGTAAGTACCACATATCATCAATCTCTTACATTCTTTCCTTAAACTTAGCTCCTCTTCCAGACTTTCTTCTTTCTGTTCATGATGTTAGAGTGTTCTCCCTTTTAATTCAGGTCAGCAAGTTCTACTGCTTCTGTCTTCAAAATGTTACTCATAGTCACACCATTCTGTCCACCCTCATTATTGCATGCCAATTAAAAAAGAAATATTGAGTGGATACTATATTCTAAGTACTGTGTAGGTGCCAGGGATACAAATATTACAGATCCAATACCAATGGGGGAGAAACACATGTTTTGGCACTTTATTGAGCAAATGTTTATTGAATATTTTCTCTGTGCTGGGCAGTATTGTAGGCACAATACTATTACATGTATTATATTTATAATACAATAATACTATTGTATTATTGTATTATAATACAATATAATATGAATAAATATACTACTACTGTATTATACAAAGAATTCTTTTCCACTGGCTGCTCACCTTCAAGGGGAAGAGGCCTAGAAACACAGTTACTGTATTTCCTCAGTTCTAAGGGCACTTTCCTCCCCATGTTTTGATATTGCTGGAATCTAGATGAGTCCTAACCCTGGCATGTATATCTAATGTAA
>NW_006922133.1:1713908-1715987 GCF_000298275.1 Orycteropus afer afer
GTAGATTGCCCACTCTTCCTTCCGAGGAGTGGCTGGTGGGTTTGAAGCGCCAGCCTTCTGGTTAGCAGTCAGATGCCTTAGGCACTACACCACCAGAGGACAGTGGCAGGTACCCAAAAAGCAAACAGACAACTTGTGCTTTAAAGAATATAGATAAAACAGGGAAAAAAACACAAAAAAGCCAAACACACTGCTGTGGAATCGGATCGGATCTGACTCATAACAACCCCTCCTTAGGTTTCCAAGGCAATATCACTACGGAAGTAGATTGCCCAATCTTCCTTCCGAGGAGTGGCTGGTGGGTTTGAACTGCCAGCCTTCTTGTTTATCAGTCAAATGCCTTAGGCACTGCTCCACCAGAGCTCCCAAAACAGGGAAAGGCTACCCATTTTTCCTAACAGGAAGTAGTTTAGCTGGCTTTATTCAGTGTGTATTCTGGTGTCCTTTTTAAAAGATGGTTTTATACTGCAGGATGTGGATGAACTTGGAGAATATTATGCTGAGTGAAATAAGTCAATCACAAAAGGACAAATATTGTATTAGTTCATTATTGTAAAAAGTTATGGAAAGGTTTATGTATGGAAGGAAACTTTCTTTGTTGGTTACCGAGGGTGGGAGGGGAGGGGAGAGAACACTACAAAAATAATAAATAAAAAAGGGTTTTAAAAATACTTCATTACATTGAACATTTTTTAATTTTTTTTTTAAGAGTTTGTTTTACATTCTGTGCTACATTAAAGAACAATGAGGGATACATTGAAAATTTAAGAACTTTTTACCTAGATTCTTATCGTTTATCAAATAGGATTCAGTAGGTAAATGGCCCATCATGTTAGAAGGCTGTGGTTTGTCAGGACACACAAAATTTTCCGTATTTCCAGGTTTGAGATCTGCAGTATTCCATATGTTTTCTCAGGGAAAATATAATTGGACATACTGAAATATTTGTGTGAACTGTTCTCTTCCATGCATTTATTTCTCATTCGGTGAGTATGATTTGCAATGATTGGAGCAAAAGTTTCCTGGATCTTCTCCTTGTTTCCATTTTACTGTATGGTAAACTATAGTTTATCCATTCTCTTGTTAATGGATATTTGGGTTGTTTCTTGTTTTTGGCTAATATGAATAAAACTTCTGTGAACGTTTTTGTGCGTGTTTTTGGTGGGCAGATGCTTTAATTTGTCTTTGGTATATATATTGAAATCTGTGTGAACCAGATTTCGACGGGACTGCTTTGTTTTTCTGGGTCTTGGAAGTTTTCCATCTTTGATAGGGTACCATTTTACCACTTTTCTATTGCTCATTTTGTGGAAAATATTTTTTTCCTTCTTTGACTGATTTCTGCCTTACATAATTCTGGCTTTCATGGGTGTTTCTGTACTTAGGGAGGTGCCCTAGTGATACTGTGGTTAAGCACTCAGCTGCTAACTGAAAGGTTGGAGGTTTGATCTCACCAACCACTCCACAGGAGAAATTTGTGGCGGTCTGCTTCCATAATGATTTACAGCCTTGAAAACCCTATGGAGCAGTTCTGCCCTGTCTTACAGGGTTGCTATGAGTCAGAATTACCTCTATGGCAATGAGTTTGGTTTTATTGTGCTTAGGAGGGAGTTGTTGGGCCATTGCATATGTGTATAATACCAAACAGTTTTCTAAAGTAGTAGTACCAGTTTATGTTTCCTGCCTGCTTCTTTTCTTCCTTCCTTCCTTTTTTTGTTTCTTTTTGACAGCACAAAATATTAAAGTTTGCCATTTTTACTATATGAATATTTACCCAAGCCTAAGCAAATGATTTAAGTCCTTAATCATTAAATGTTACAGACCTTTGGGGTGACTTGCAAATACTAAAATAATTCCATTGTTATATCAGAAAGTTACACAGATCTGCCCTATCATTCAGGATAGCCTTAAAGAGTACAAAATTAAGCATCCTGTCCTTCCATTGACAGTCCTGATTGTTTCAAGAAACATGGTCTTTGGGTTTGTTTTTTTTTTTTTTTAATTGTGATTTGGGTGAAGATTTACAGAGCAAATTCACTTTCCATACAGCAGTTCACATATACTTTGTCTCATGTCATT
>NW_006922133.1:1717572-1721466 GCF_000298275.1 Orycteropus afer afer
TAATAGCTAATGATCGTGAGCATTTCTTCATATGTTTGTTGGCCTCTTGAATATCCTCCTTGGTGAAGTGTCTATTCAGAAACATGGTCTTTGAAGAAGTTGGTTCCTGCCTTTGTAAATTGATTGTGCTGTGTGTTGGGTTACTCTTGCCTTCTGCTGTGGGAACTAAGGTACTTTGCTTCTTATTGATACCACTAGCTAATATTTGAGGGCTTGCATTGTGAAGCGTGAACCCTTAAATATTAACAGAATAAAGAACAAGACCCTTTAAAAATGCTACTAGTTTAATTTAGCAATTTTTAAATGAGTTCTTGCTATTTGCAAGGTTCTGTTCTAGGCATCTGTCTCAGTTGCTAATACTGCTATAACAAATACCATAGGCAGGTGGCTTTAAAGAAAAAATTTATTTTCTTACAGTTCTGGAGGCTAAAAGTCCAAATCAGCAGGGTACTTGTCAATTGTTCCAGGTGTTTGCTGGTTCCTTGTTAATCCTCCATAGCATCTGTCTTCCCTTGAGAGTACATATGTCTCTGTCTCTTTGTTGCTCTTTACATAATTCAGAAGTGATAAGGTTTAGGATCCACCCTATAATGGTATGACCTCAACCAATTGCTCAGTTACATTAGATTAGATTAGATTATAGAAGGTCATTACATTACATTAGATGTAAGGTCATGACATTACATTACACTACATACATAGGTATAGGGGTTAGGATTCCAACACATATATTAGGGAGACATAATTCAATCCACAATAGCATCTCATGTCCAAAGACCTCTAAGAATGAGTCTGCTAGCCCCATAATCCTAATCTAATGGGGATAGGAGAGACATATGTAATACAAAGCCAACTATAATTGTCACTAAAATTGCAAATAAAGTGCTATAGGGCTTCAGATTAGGGTCACACCATATCACATCTTATTTGGGGTGCAAAGAGAGGCAAGTGCCTGTGCAAGGCTTTATGAAAGGGGGTGTATAGGAGCTAAATCTTTAAAGAATTACATTTGTGGGTGTTGTATATGCTATATGGAGGGACTTGCCTGATGGAATCATGGAGCAGGAAAGAAGTCTGTATCAAGTGGTTCTGAGTTCACCAAGGACATGAGGGCAGCATCCTCTGACCTCTTCTTACTTCACAAGGGGTAGAGAGAAGGATCAACACCAACAGCCCCCATAAGGTGGAAGTCATACATGCCACCACACTACAACCTTTTTACCAATTCTGACACCAACCATCCCTCCCACGGCACTCTCTACCTCTCTTCTGGGTTCGATAATTTGTTGGAAATGGCCACCTAGAACTCACAGACAATACTCATGATTGTGTGGTTTATTAGTGAAGCAAAAGGTTACACTTAAGATTTAGGAATGCTCAGGATACAATTCTTCAATCAGGACAGTTTCTCCTTGATCATTCCCTCAGGCACGCCTCTCTTTGGCTTGGCCTATTGGCCTGGCCTCTGCCCTGCTCTGGCAAGTGTTACAAAGCTTTTTTAGCTCTGCTGATAGATGCACCTAGATACACCTCACTCCACCAGCAAATCTACTGCCCACAGGCATCCATTTTTCTTGTGCTGTGGGCTGGCAAGCTCGCTGCTCTGTCTTGTGCTTGTCTTGATTCTGCCTCTGCTGCTGCCAGTTTTCTGCCATCCCAGCACAGGGAGCTCAGGTCCAAGGATGTGCTCCACTCCTGACTCTTCTCTGTCTTGAAATTGAAGGTAGTGAGATCCCCACTTCTGCCTCTGAGATGGCCTCGTGGAACGACAAAACTGACCACTCTCCACATCAGGGTTTCATATACCTTATTCCATGGTCCCACCTCCACAGGGGTGCCATGTACCTTATTTACATTACTGACAAGCTATCCAGTACCCTTGACAGGCCTCAAAACACCTCGCATTTGCATAGTTTCACCCAGTCATCTGGTTGGAGTCACAAAGATCACGACTAGAAGAGCCATACCAAGTAATTCACTGCACCACAGGTCCCCAGACCTGCAGCAGCAGCGTCACTGGAGACTTACTAGAAATGCAGATTCTAGGGTCCCATCGCAGACCTACTGAGCCAGAAACTTTAGGAGCTGATCTCAGAAATCTGGGTTTTTACCAGCCCTCCAGGAGCGGTTAAATGCTTGACTACTAGCTGAAAGGTTAGTGGTTTGAACCCACACAGAGGCTTCTCAAAGATAAGCCTGATGATCTGCTTCTGAAAGATTACAGCCTTGAAAATTCAATTGATTTTGAACCCATTTCAAAGTTTCATATGTAAGAGAGTACATCCAGGTCACTGTGTTTGGAGGTTGATGGATGTTGTATTTGGGAAACAGAATGTTTATACCAGTAGCTAATTGGTAAAGATTACAGTTTCATTTTACATGGTCATAAAAACATCCTGTCCATATCAGTTGTTGCAGGGAAAATCTGGAACAAAGGTGGCTGAGGTGCTTGGTGTGCCAACCATTAGTCTAGCGGCAAAACCCCAACTATATCTAAGAAGAAAAAGATGAGACATTTGTGGCTTTTAGTTAGAATAGCAGGGTTATTCTAGTGTCTTATCAGAACCAATTAATAATGACCATAAATTGACCTCATATGTAGGTCAATACCAAGTTCTCAAGTTCTCCTTTCAAAGAGGCAGCTGGTTACTAATGAATTCTCAAGCAAACACACAAAGATGTAGAATACAGTTTGCCCATTACTTAGTTTTGTGGAAAAAAAAATTTTCATTGACATATATACCTTATTTTGTAGCATGATTTTTTATTTAAGATATTATCGCCAGTTTTCTATATCAGTAAATACAGTTGGGCAGTTTTACTGGTAGCATGATTTTCCTTTATATTATGTGACATCATTTACATTATCAATTCTACATTGACTAATACTTAGTATGATTTTTAATGTTATTATGAGCAGTGCTACAATATAGAACCTTTTCAGTATCCAGCTTTGTCCACTTGTCTGACAATCTACTTAGGATAAATCTCTGTTGTTGTTATGTGCCGTCGAGTCGGACCCGACTCATAGTGACCCCTCCTTGGGTTTCCGAGGCAGTATCACTACGGAAGTAGATTGCCCAACCTGCTTTCCGAGGAGTGGCTGGTGGGTTTGAACCGCCAGCCTTCTGGTTAGCAGTCAAGTGCCTTAGGCACTACGCTACCAGAGCTCCTGATACATATCTAGATGTGCAGTTTTTAAATCAAATTGTATTTCTTATTTCTGCATCTAAAATGTTGATACCCATTGTCTAACTACCCTCCAGAAAACTTTTATCTTCCTACCTACTATGAATGTGAGCCCCCATTTTCCCATACATATGAGAGTGCTAGATAATTGTTTCTGATAGGTTGAAAATAATTTCTCATTTGTTTTTATTTTTATTTAATTGATTACTAGTGAGGTTGGAAGGTGCTCTGGTGGCATAGTGGTTAAAACATTAGGCTGCTAACCAAAAGATCAACCGTTTGAATCCATCGGCTGTTCCATGAGAGAAAGATGGGGCAGTCTGCTTTTGTAAAGAGATAGCCCTGGATGTCTCGATGACAGTGCTGTGATTTTTTTTTTCCCTCTATTAGTGAGGTTGAACCAGCATTTCATAGGCTTATTGGATATTTGTGTTTCTTTTGTGAAAGGCTTGTTAATCTCTGTTCATTGTTTTCTCTTTGGGTGTTTATATTACTATATGTTTATACGTTACACAGTTTTTGCAAGCTGCATGAAAAAAACCCTCTCCTGAATTGGTTTCCTATGTGCGTTGTATGTGGGGGCACATTTTATGCAAAAATGTGGTATACTGATTCAAAAGATCCTGCCATCTTCAACTTCTGTCTTTTTTTATTTTATTTTATTTTATTAGGATTTGGGTGAAGATTTACAGAGTGTGTTGGATT
>NW_006922133.1:1722161-1723526 GCF_000298275.1 Orycteropus afer afer
ATGCCGTTCTTCCAGCTTGTCCCTGGGATTGCATTGCAGGTAGGCCACACCCCTGGGGAAACTCCCCCTAGACTGACCGGCCGCTTAGGACGCAGTCATGTGATCCATCATGGGAACCACCACTCACAACTGGAGTCCAGCCAAGTTGACACATCTTCAACTATCACACAGAGTAAATTCACTTTTCATACAGCTTCAACTTCTGTCTTACTAAGTCATTTTATAAATCAAAAAGTACTCATTAACTTTTAAGTATAACAAACACTTAATAAGACACATGAGACATCAATAAATAACTCAGTGAATTATCACAAAGCCAACATTCATGTAACTAAGATCCAGATAAATGCATAGAACATTGGAAAACCACAGAAGGCAGTGGTGTACCAAGGGATAGGAGTGGTGGATGTGGTCCCAGGTGGGGTGGCCCATGCCCACCACTGCTGTCCCTGGACAATAACAGTGAATTTTCTATATATATTCGCAAGGAAAACAAACTCACTGCTGTCGAGTTGATTCTGACTCATAGCAACCCCCTTTGTGTTTCCGAGGTGGTAAATCTTTACAGAAGTAGATTGCCCAGTCTTCTTTCCATGGAGTGGCTGGTGGGTTTGAACTACCAGTGTTCTGGTTAGCAGTCATATGCCTTAAGTGCTGAGCCACCTATATAAAACTGAAAAAAAAAAAAAAAAGCGAACTCACTGCCGTCGCGTTGGATCTGACTCATAGCGACCCCTCCTTGGGTTTCTGAGGTGGTATCACTACGGAAATAGATTGCCCAAGCTTTCTTCTGAGGAGTGGCTGCTGGGTTTGAACTGTCAGCCTTCTGGTTAGTAGTCAGATGCCTTAGGCACTTCGCCAACACAGCTCCCAGCCACCTATACAGAAAATGTAAAATAAGTAAAAACGATTGACTCAAATTGGTCTACTTTTTATTATTATCGTGTGTTGGCCGTTTAAAAAAAGTGAGAAATAGAGAAAGTGTGTATAATATCTACTTCTTTTTGACTTACTTTTCATTTTCTTTTTGATGAATAGAAGTTCATAATTTTAATATAGTCCATGGTTGGTGCTTATTGTATGCACAAAGATATATTTTTCTGTGTTCTGTTCCAGGAGTTTTATTGTTTTGACCTTTACATTTAGATCTATAATCCATCTGAAATTAATTTTTATGTGTGGTATAAATTAGAGATCAAGTTTAATTTTGTTTTCGTTTGTTGTAGGTGCTGTTGAGTCAGTTCTGACTCATAGTGGCCCTCTGTACAACAGAATGAGACGCTGCTCATTCCTGTGCCAGCCTCACAGTTGGTGCTATGTTTGAGCTCATTGTTGCAGCCACTATCAATCCATCTTGTTGAGGAT
>NW_006922133.1:1726026-1733533 GCF_000298275.1 Orycteropus afer afer
CAATCTGTCTCTCAATTTGTTGAAGATCCCTAAGTATAATTCTTTTGAATTCTTTATCAGGGAGTTCCAATGCTGCATCTTCCTTGGGGATGTGTTTTGGGTCTGTATCCTGGTCCCTTGTTTCTCCTGCTTTATCTTGCTTCTTTGTGTGGACTGTGATGCTCTGTTTTCTCCAACGCATTGTGACATTTTTGTGTTTGTATTTAATTGGTGATTGTATGTTGGAGTGACTTGTCCATGATTTTCATTTTCTTTGTTTTGTTTATATGTTATCTACACAAGCAGGGTACTGTGCTCCTCTATTCGCTAGTTGGCAGCACTTATACCCTTACCACCTGTCTCCTTTCCTGTTGTCAGCCTCTCATAGGACCCTGCCAACCTTGGCAAATAGCCTATTCTTAAGTCCCTGGAATCCGAATGAGAATGCTGTCACTTTAAAATCCAAAATGCTTGCCACTTGTAAACATTCAAAATGGCTGCACCCTCGGTCACTTTAAATATCCAAAATGGCTGCTGTGTGTAAATAATCAAAATGACTGTGCCTTCTGGACAGAGGAAAGTCAACAGCTCAGGTTGTGTCCCTTCACACTGTTTCCCTTCCTAGTCATAGGCCACCAGCGCAGTCATCACTGCAGCCCTTGGTGACCAGGGCTGATCTTTCGGTCAATTCTTAGGTCCCAAAACCACCTAGAAATATTCAAGCTGTTGGTTCTGTCAGAGTATCTGACAGTCTGCAGCTCCGACCGTCTCTGTACTCACTGTTTCTGTTCAGGTTTTTCCACAAGTTGATGCCTAATCCACTTCTGTATAGTTGCTTTCAAAGCTCAGCTCCAGGATTATCTTCTGTATCTCTGTCAATTGGTTTTTCTTTTCTTTGTTGAAGAGGGTCTTTGTTGCTTGTCTGCCTATTCCTCCATCTTACCAGAAGTCTCACCTTTTGTTTTTTAAAATACTTTTTTTAAAAAATCTCTTTCTATGTAGAAATTTTCCACTTTTTTATTTCTGAGAATTTGATATTTTTGGTATTATAACTGGTATCATTAAAGAGTTCATTTTCTAACTTTATTACTGGTGTACAGAAATGCAGTTGATTTTTGAATATTAACCTTTGTATCCCTCAGCTTTGATTAACTCATTTTAATAGTTTATTTGTAGATTATTTTGGATTTTCCATAATCTGTGTATAACATGTGCTTAATGATAGTTTGTTTCCAGCCCTGATACTTTTGTCCAGCTTCTTTACTTGTTTGCAATGGAAGAGTTTGCCTGAATTACCTAGTCAGCATTATTGGATGCAGAAACTCTTCTTAAATGAAAATATGAAACTGCATCTAATTCTCATTTCTGGGTTATCTTTGAATTTAAACCTATATCTCTGGGCGCCTCATCAACAGCCATGAGGTGAAATGAAAGGTAATAATATCTTTTGAAACAACCTCATAAATATTCCTACAGTCCAGATAAACAAATCTTATAAAATAATTATTTTTAAATGTTAAAAATTTTTTGACGATAAGAAATTTTTAATGTGTATCTCAAGGACTTCTCTATGAAAACTTATTAATAGTTTAAAAATTTCCCCAAAGTAGTGTGGTCACTAGAGAAGCCACAAATCATCTCTGATATATTCATTTGTGTTAATCACCATTCTTATAAGTCTCCGAAGGGAGATAGCCCAGAGAGCTCTCCACATTGTGGAGGGCATTAGCTTGCTGATTAGCTTAATGATGTGTGGTGCCAAGAAGATGCACTGCAGGAAGAACTCTTGAAACTGCGTAAGGAGAGAAGTGGCATTTGAGTGTCAGTGTGAGCAAGTGTCAGGTAGGTAATGTTTTACAGGGGAAAATTCCAAGTAGACTAGTAATTTGCTGGGTTGTAGCTGAGAGATTAAAGTATTGTGGTAGGTTGTCCTCTGGCAATGTCATGCATGTGCCTGTGAGCTGGAAAAGTCTGTGGGCTGCTGTAGTCAAGGAAGTCAACAGATGCTGAGCTGTGTCAGGAAAGTGATTGGAACTTAAAACAGACAACCTCTCTCTGCAGGTTCCTCTCCATGGGGGAGTCTGTGCCATCCTGACTGTGGCATTTCAACAATAACATAATGGGACTGTAGAGATGGGCCAGCAAAAGGCAATTGTAATGAACAAGGGCTGTATTGACCATTTTAGAAATTATGGAAGTGGGCAAGCAAAAGCTGCAACTGGCATTAGTGTTGTAGAATGAAAATAATTTTCTTTTTGTTTTTTGGTCTTTCATAGTACTTTACACATGATAGGTATTAAATTGATGTCAGTTGTATGTGTGAATCATTATTAAGACTCTAGACAACTTTTAGAAACTCAAGTGATAATGCATATGTTCAGATTTTTTTAAAAAAATAGTATCTTTAATCATTCTTACTGCTTTTTTTTTTAAAGAAAAAAATAACTTTAGAAGAAAATCATTCTAATTTTGGAGCATTCTATACTTGAGTTAAATATTCAGTTTTCCTGTTTTAAAAATATAGTTGTAATTATAATCAGCAAATGAATATATTGTGAAACTGATTTACATTAAAAAAAAGTTTTGTGACCTTAAGTAATTCACAGCGTTGTGTATGCTTTTAAAAATGTACTGGACACTGTAAGTAAAATTTATCTTCATAGTAAGTGTTTTGGGATTCTATAGGTAGCAGAGTAAAATGCTACTTGTTTCTTTTTGCTGTGATGTTTTTACTGACTTCATTTTGCTGTTAGTTATATGGTGCCTTTCTTGAGTTGGGAATTTATGCTCGGAGCTCAGGAAATCCTTTTCCCAAAATATAAACAGTTTTGTGGTTGGGGTCCAGTGGAGGGCCTGTAGTGAGCACAAATACTAGTTTTTCAATTATAAAAAGCAGAATGTCTTTTCAATTGTGATTTTTTTTTTTTGCCAACTATAGGATATTTCGTGTTGCAATCATGAACAAAATAATTGATAATTGATAAAAGGTGTATGAAAATGTGTATTAGATTGTTTAAAGTTGTTAAGTTCAAAACATAACCTGGGGAATCTTTAGAAAAGGTGAGTTTTTAAACAAAATTATCACTGAATCAGCCCTATCAGTGTCTAATTATGGGCTTGAGTGCTTGGTGTATGTTTCTTTCTTTTGGGGAAATGCTTCTAATGCCTGCTTTATGTATTTTGCATATATTTTTAAATTAGAAACCATGGAGCCAATTCTGAGATGACTTAAAAATTACTAATTTTTAGTCCATTTGCCTTTTTCCTCAGCAATTCCCCAAATGACAAATTGATTAAAACAGCACTTATAAAATGGAATTATTGACACATTATTCTTGGGAAAACAACTTAAATACTATAATTTGGATTATTTGGTGTGTATTTTTTGTGTCATGTGTAGGGAAATTAATAAAAAGACACAGCAGTCTTTTTTAGGAATCACATTATAGAAAGAAAACAGATCACTTCTCACATAGAGAAGTAAATGGATGAAGTGAACCTGGTTATCTCAGAAAATTAGGCTTACTAATAACAGAAAGGAGCAGTGCAGTGGTTAAGATGTAGGAGGAAGCTGTGGCAGCCTGCTTCCATAAATATTTACAGCCCTGGAAACCCTATAGGGCAATTCTACTCTGTCCTATAGGGTCACTATGAGTTGGAATTGATTTGACAGCAATGATTTATTTATATATATATTTTTGGTTTTGGCTCTTGAAATACAGACCCTCCAACTTTGTTGGCTAGGTTGATACGTTCAGCCAGCAAAATTAAGTGGTCTGCTGTTCTCAGACTCCCACTACATCCTTTGTGTTCCCTGTCTGCCTTCTGTCTTCTCAAAGCAAGTTTAACATATGTGCCTCCTAGTTCTTGATTCTCTTTTTTTAATGGATAAGGTTGACAGGGTAGGGAGGAAGGGCATGATAAAAGATAGAAAGTGCTGAAAATAGCTTCCATTTATCTCCCTCCTGCAGTCTGTAATAGGGGCTTCATTTATCTCTTTCCCATTTAATTTTGTTCTTTTTCCTCTCTCTGGGGCTGGAGAAGCTCTTCTAATTTCTTTTAAGAACATTTGCAGATAATTACTGAAATATTCTGGAGAGTTAGATGTACCTCTTAGACATAGTCTTTGAATATTTACTATATTCTAAGTTGGCTCTCAACATCTATTCACTTTAATATAGTTACTGATTTCTTTTAGTGGGCACTTGCCACCCAGGGAAAGACTACTTTTTGGCCAATGGACTATGAATGGAAATGTTGGGGTGTATCTGTATTATACTCTAAAAGGAAAGGAGTTGTACTCTCCTTACCCCCGACTTTTTCCTCTTCTTTATGGCTGAGATGCAGACATAATGGTGAGAGATAAAGTATACATACCTTGAACGGTGAGATTGAAATCTGGAACACTTACCCAGACTTTAACATGAGAAATAAACTTTTCTTTAATTTAATCCACTATTATTTTGGGTCTCTGTTAAAGCAGCCAAACTGATTGCTTAATACATATATTAATGTAATATGCTGTATCTCTTAAGGAATAGCAACTTGTGTAATAAAACAAAAGTAAAATGAGGTTTTATTATAAGAAGCCAGGGTATCTCCTGGAATCAGTTACAGGAAATAATCTATCCATTCCTTCTCTTGTTTCCTGTCTCTTACATAGGAACCTCTCCAAGTCATTTTCAAATTTTCCACTCATCAACTTGTAGGTAGTCTGTTATGGCTGCTACCAAGTAGCAGCCTACATCCCTGAGTTCACAGGACCTTCTAATGAGCTCTCTGGAGCTAATTACTATTTTGGTCTTGGGGTTTGAATTCTCATATTCCAGAAGGGAGAATATGATAGGTTCAGCTTTGGCCAGGGGTTTTTTGCTAGTCCAGTAAGTTATGGTCAAAGGGCAATGGCACATGACATGTAGGGCTGGCTTCTGGAGCATGAGTGGAATCTTTTTTTTTAAAGAAAAGAGTAAGGCTAAGGGAGAAATGATTACCATCTGTTATATAGACAGAAAAATCAATGTTTTTTTTTTTTTTTTTTAAATATGTTATTTCTTTCCCTTTACTGTTCAAGTGGTTCCTTAAATTTTGTAATATTTGAAGAGGTAAATGATTGAAATATTGCAGGAGCTCTCAGTGTAGGCTAGGTCATAAACCAAAAAAACCAAACTCACTGCTGTTGAGTCTGATCTGACTCATAGCGACCCCTCCTTGGGTTTCTGAGATGGTATGGTATCACTACGGAAGTAGATGGGCCAACCTTCCTTCCAAAGAGTGGCTGGTGGGTTTGAAGTGCCAGCCTTCTGGTTAGCAGTCAAATGCCTTAGGCACTATGCCACCAAAGCTCCTAGGCTAGGTCATAAACCCTAAATAAAATGCTAACATTGCTTAAGAGAATGTACAACAATATCATGTAAATCCATGAATCATAATATACACCAAGTGTCGTATTTAAGGTGTATGTCAACTTGGTGGGCCTGGTTGTGAGTGGCTGGGCAGCTGGATGTAGTGATTTCCCATGATGAGACTGGTAATCAACTCCATGGTGAAATTTGCTGTGAGCAGCTGAGTAGCTCCCTTCGGGGGTATAGTCTACTTCCAGTATATAAGAAGATTTGAGAACAGTCTTGAGCTTTTTGGCATGCTTGGATCCTGCATTTAGCCAAATTTTCGCTCACCAGTGTTCCACGTTGCCTGCTGATCTTGGGATGGTTTCTGAACTTGAACTAGTGGCCTGCCATGTTGTTTGATAATCTTGGGATTGTGCCATTTCACGAGTCAACCTTTGGTTTGTCAGCATCAGCATACAGCAGCTGCCTGAGTTAAGAGACGTCTCCAGCTTCAGTGGGCCAGGAGTAAGAGACAGAGCTGAAGCCCAAGGTTGAGGTGCCTTCACCTAGCCTCTAGAGTTGGTACTTTGAACTCAGACTTCCAGCCACCTACACTGTAAGAGAATAAATCCCTGTTTGTTAAAACCACCTACTCGTGGTATTTCTGTTATAGTAGCACTAGAAAACCAAAACACCATGTAACTTGAAAAATTTTAAAAATCAAAACCAAATTAAAAAAAAATTTTTCATAATATACACCCTGCAATTTGAAAAAAATTATAATTCTGTTTTGAAAATTTTCAAATTTCATAATATGCACCATGTAATTTGAAAAATTAAAAAAATTAAAAATTCAAACCCACCCAGTGAGACCACAGAAGAAAAGGCCTGGGAATCTGCTTTTGTTAAGATAACAACCAAGAAAACCCTATGGAACTCTGAATCAGAATGGACTCAATGGCGACTAACAACAGTATAAATACAGTTGGAATTGGTAGTGGTACTTTAACGTTCCAAACTTGATTTGTTGCTTTTCTTGCAAGGGATGATTTAAATAACTACATTAATATTTGTAATTATTCCTGTTTTATATTACTTGAATTAAAAATATATAGAGAACTATGTTTGTTGACATAAACTCTCGACTTTGTTTTGGTCATACAGTCATAAAAGCAGTGACATTATTATTCCTTACTAACTTTTATAACTCAAAACTAGAAAATTTATATTCATTAGACAAAGCTTGAAATCATGGAGTTAAGCATTGATAGTCAAGTAAAGGATAGGTCTCTTGAGTCTTTTCTCTACAGTTCATACCTTATTTTTTATTACCCTATTTTTATACAAAAAGTGTGCATTCTTTGTTTGCTTGGAGGTATTTTGGTAAGCTCACTATGCCAATTGTTTTTTACATGTTGCTGTAAAAACTTAGCATAGCATGATTATGAAAATACTTTGCAGAGGGAGAGCATAGTTGGCAAACAAACAGAATGTGTATGTTATTTTCATAACAATACTACATCTATTGCTTGTGCTCATTTTCTTTCTTTAGTTCAGTTTTCATGTATTTGGGGACTCTGTTTTATGTGCAAATGTTTATAATTTTTTATGTATTCCTGATAGATTGACCCTTTTATCATTATAAAATGTCCCTTTTTATCTTTGGAAGTTTTTGTCTTAAAGTATGTTTTGTCTGGTTTTAATATAACCATTCTAGCTTTTTTATGGTTACTATTTGTATGGTATATTTTTGTACTTTTACTTTCAACCTGTTTGTACCTTTGTGTTTGAACTATGTCTCCTGTAGACAGCATGTAGTTGGATCTTGTTTGTTTTGTTTTCAACCCAGTCTGACAATCTCTGCCTTTTGAGTAGATTATTTAAGCCATTCACATTTAATATTGTTATTGGTATGGCTGGATTTACATTACCATTTTATTTTTTGTTTTCTATGTCGCGTGTCTTTTTTGTTTCTCTGTTTCTCCTTTACTGTTTTCCTTTTGCATTAAGTGAGTATTTTTCAGTGTTCAATACTTTAATTCCTTTAATGATTTTTTTTTCAGGTTTTTTTGGCATGAATTTCTTAGTGGTTGCTGTAAGGTTTACCTTACTTACCAGAATCTACTACAGATTTATGCTAATAACTTAATTCTGGTGAGGTGTAGAATTATTCCTCCTATATAGCTTTATTTCCCCCCATG
>NW_006922133.1:1734143-1735144 GCF_000298275.1 Orycteropus afer afer
AATCAGAAGTGAATTATTAATATATATATATATTTAAATTTATTTTGTTGTTGTTGAGGATATACACAGCAAAATATACACCAGTTAAACATTTTCTACATGCAACATTTAGTGATATTGATTATATTCTTTGAGTTGAACGACCATTCTCACCCTCCTTTTCTGAATTGTTCCTCCCCCCTTAACATAAATTCACTATCCCCTAGGATTCCTAGCTAATCTTTCAAATTACTAGTGTCAATTTGATCCCATATGGATAGTTCTTAAAAGAGCATAATGCTCAAGGCAGACTTTTTTTTTTTTTTTTACTAATTAAGGTAAACTGGCCTTTGGTTTTAGGAAGGCTATAGGGGAAAGATTGTTTCAAGGGTTCATCCAACCTTTATGGCTCCAGGAAATCTGGATTCCATGAGAAATTGAAATTCTGTTCTGCATTTTCCCCCTTTTGATCAGGATTCGTCTATAGAATCTTTGATCAAAATCTTCAGTAATGGTAGCTGGGCACCATCCAGTTCTGGTCTTATGGCCATGTCTTCCTTCTTTTCTGACATTCCCTCTTCCTCTGTTGTTCCAGGCCATTAGAGACCAATTGTTTCTTGCATGGCTGCTTGCAAGCTTTTAAGACCCCAGACACTAAGCAGTAAACTAGGAGGTAGAACAGAATCACTAAGCTTGTTATTAGGCTAATTAACTGGGATGTCCCATGTAACCAAGATCCTAAACCTGCAAACCAGGAAACCAAATCCCATGAGGTTTTTGGTTATACATAAGTAGCCTCAGCAGCTACTGTATTTTCACTCAAATAACCCTGGAGGGGGAAGCAGTGCAGAACAGAATTTCAGTTTCTCATGGAATCTAGATTCCTGGAGCCGTGAAGATGGAATGAACCCCTAAAACAATCTTCAAATTTCAAACCAAAAATATCCCCTATAGTCTTCCTAAAACCAATGAGTAGTTTAGCTTAACTAGTAAAAAATGCCTGCCTTAAACATTATTCTTTA
>NW_006922133.1:1735636-1738938 GCF_000298275.1 Orycteropus afer afer
GACTATGGTCCCAAGCCCGCAGGATCAACTACTCGGTCGCTCTGGGTAGCTGGCTGTGACCAAGCAGTGACCACAACCTTGCCTCTTGTCAGCTCTACTGTATACCTGGGAATTCTGATCATTCACATAAACTTAAAGGACCATTGTGTGCCAACCCTATATATGATCTTGGATATACTCCCTATTTCATAGACATACCTAATCGTTAAACATTATTCTTTTATGTTTACATTAAGCCTTCCACATTTGTTAGAGCAACATGTAAAAAAAAATTAGTATAGCACTTAGGAAAGTACCTCATAGGGGAGGGTGCAGTTGGCAAATAAATGTACAAAGTGGTTGTACAATATTTGTGTAAAAATTAGCTACTCTTTTCTTTTTCTTGTATAAATATATCTATCGCACAACTGTTGTCAATTTTAGTTTTTACAGGTATACAACTTATTGACAGCAATTATAATAATTGTCTTTGCAGTCCTACCCTTAATTAATGCAATATTTCCATCACTATTAACTGCCTCTTTCCCTCTCCTTCCTGCCCCAGTAACCACTAACAAACTTTAGTATCTATATATTTACCTTTTCTTGTCTTTTTATATAAGTGAGGTCATACAACAGTTGTCCTGTTGTGATTGACTTATTTCACTCAGTGTCACAGTTGGAGCTATGTGTCAAATTGGCTGGACCACAATTCTGTGCAGTTTAAGCAATTGTGATGTGGGTTATTCCCATGATGGGATCAGATGTATATGTTTTGAGCAGTCAAGCCATTGAAAGGGAGTTTCCCTAGGGGTGTGGCCTTCTTCCAATATATTTATGGACATCCTGGGAAAAGAGACACTCTTCTGTCAATTGGGATCCTGTTGTGCTACTTACAACTGTCCGTGAGCAAACAATGCACCATTTGGCCTGGAGATCTTGGATTCTTCATTCATTGGAGTCAACAGCCAGTATACTGCCTGCCAACCTTGGGCTTGTCAGCTCCTGTAGCTGCATGAGTCGGCAAAAGCGAAGCATCCAGGTTGACATTTGATGCAAGAACTTTGGACTTGCCAGCTACTATAAGTGTGCAAGCCATTTTCCTAAGATAAATCTCCCTTTCTTTCTCTATAAACTTTATTGGTTTTGTTTCTCTAGAGAACCCAGTCTAACACATTTGGTACTGGGAGTGGTTTTAGAGAGACAAAACCATAAGGACGGGCTTCCTAAATTGGTTCTCACTGATTGTGTTTTGGTTCTCCAATTTGATTAATTGTAAGGCACTGGTGACCCTGCCTCCATTAGTAAAGAAGGCCCTGCTAATTCATGGCATGAGGTGGCAACATTAATATGCAAAATGGCACCACCAATAGATCAAGTACTTGTGAGAAGTGGGGCTCTGGGTGATAGCATATTTGATACTTTTCTGCAGTTTTGTCAGCATGGGGAGTATAAGGAAGCGGGTTGGTTGGTCCTACTTATGATAGACAAAGTGGTGAAAGATCAAGATGAGTTCAGGACTGCTGAGTCACAGCTCAAGCACCCCATAAAAGACCTCAGTGTTTCTAGTTGTGCTCTGAAAGAAAGCCTTATTTCTTCTAGTAACAGAGCTGATAATGCCAAAAAACAAACCCAGAGTCTTAGTGTAAGGGTGGCTGAATTACAACGCCAATTAAATTCCCAACCCAGAATGGTGTCTGCCCTAATTGAACTAAGACACTTAACTACGATGGGGCTGATTGGACCCTGTGGTTGTAGGGCCCAAGTGACAGCAGTTAATCGACAAAGGCAAAGTGGGTGTGGTTAGCGTAATGGACAGCAGAGTAGGAACAGTAATCATAATACTCTGACTCATGTGGAATTATGGCATTGGCTACTTGTGCATGGTGTTCCTAGTAGTGAAATACATGGCAAACCTACTAAATATTTACTTGATTTGTATAGACAGAAGAATTCTAGGTCCC
This sequence comes from Orycteropus afer afer, assembly GCF_000298275.1. Classification (NCBI taxonomy): domain Eukaryota; kingdom Metazoa; phylum Chordata; class Mammalia; order Tubulidentata; family Orycteropodidae; genus Orycteropus; species Orycteropus afer. Next base: position 1,737,580 of record NW_006922133.1, read on the forward strand.
ATGAACAGCAGCCTAGATTGAATCACCAGAATACAGAGTCACAGCCTCGCAATCAATTCTCAGACTTGAGTAGGTTTACAGACCTGCAATGCCTTGAATGAAGGGGAGGCTGGATCCCCTTGAGGAAGGACCCCACTACATTGCCAAAAATATATAATGTCAGTCTTTCTCCCAGCCTTCCCCAAAGGGCTCTGAGGCCTTTTATGAGAATGACTGTTCATTGGGGAAAAGGAAATAATCAGACTTTTTGGGGATTATTGGACACTGGCTCTGAACTGATACTAATTCCAGGAGACCCAAAGCATCATTGTGGCCCACCAGTCAGAGTGGGGGCATTTGGAGGTCAAGTTATTGATGGAGTCTTAGCTAAGGTGTGTCTCACAGTGGGTCCAGTGGGTCCTTCAACCCATCCTGTAGTGCTTTCCCCAGTTCCAGAATGCATAATTGGAGTAGATATACTGAGCAATTGGCAGAATTCCCACATTGGGTCCCTGACATGTAGAGTAAGGGCTATTGTGATAGGAAAAGCCAAGTGGAAGCCATTAGAACTGCCTCCACCTACAAAAATAATAAACCAAAAGCTATACTGTATTCCTGGAGGGGTTGCAGAGATTACTGCCACCATGAAGGACTTGAAGGATGCAGGGGTGGTGATTCCCACCACATCCCCATTTAATTAGCCTATTTGGCCTGTGTGAAAAACATGGATCTCGGAGAATGACAGTAGATTATCATAAACTTAATCAGGTGGTGACTCCAATTGCAGCTGCTGTTCCTGATGTGGTTTCATTGCTTGAGCAAAATAGTACATCTCCTGGTACTTGGTATGCAGCTGTTGATCTGGCCAATGCCTTTTTCTCAATACCAATTTCAAAGACCATCAGAAGCAGTTTGCGTTCAGCTGGCAAGGCCAACAATATACTATCATACTCAGCATAATGTCTTGAAGTACAGTTCATATTATAGCATGTATCAATACTTCATTTCTCCAACTAGCTGAGTAGTATTCCATTGTGTATATATGTACTACATTTTGTTTATCATCGGTTGATGGGCATATAGGTTGTTTCTGCCTTTTGGTTGTTGTGACTAGTGCTGCAGTGGACATTGGTATACAAATATATACTGAAGAGTGGAATTACTAGGTCATTGCATAGTTCTATTTTTAGTTTTTTGAGGAATTGCTACCCTGTTTTCCACAGTGGCTGTACCATTTTGAATTCCTACCAGCAGTGGGTAAGGGTTTCAGTTTCCCCACATCCTTGACAATGTTTCTTATTTTCTTTTAATTTTAGCTATCCTGGTAGGATTAAAGGAGCTCTGGTGGCATAGTACCTAAGGCACTTGACTGCTAACCAG
>NW_006922133.1:1739233-1744890 GCF_000298275.1 Orycteropus afer afer
TGGGCAGCTGGTGGTAGTTATTCCTCATGATGAGACTGGCAATCAACTCCATGCTGGGATCTACCACAAGCAGCTGAATAGCTGCCTTTGAGATATGGTCTGCTTCCTGTATATAAGCAGAAGCCTTGGGAATGGTCTAGCATATGGCACACTTGGACCCTGCATGTAGCCGTGTTGTTGCTCAGCAGCCTGCCATGCTCTGCTGACCTTGGGACTTACAATGGACTTAAGTTAATGGCCTGCCATGTGGTTTGGTAATATCAGGACTGTGCCTTTTTATTGGTCAACTTTGGGTTTTTCAGCCTCAGCAGCCAGCAGCTGTCTGAATGAAGAAATGCCTCTAGCTCCAGTGGTACAGGAGAAGGAGGCAGAGCTGGACCCCAAGGTTGGGGGGCTTTCACCCAGTCCCTAGAGCCTGGCACTTTGAACTTGGACTTAAAGCCTCCAAATTGTAAGAATAAACTTCTATTTGTTAAGGCCATCCTATCTGTGGTATATTCTTGTCAGAGTGGCACTAGGGAACCAGAATGATACTTCCCATCCAGTTTTCCCTATTATTAACAACCTACATTTGTATGGTACATATGTTACAATTAATCAACCAGTGTTGATTCTGATTATTGATTACTATAATGATTTGATTATATTACCTAAAATCTATATTTTATTCAGATTTATTTAGTTTTTACCTAATGGTTCCATTTCCAGTATTCTTGGCTTGCTGAGCCTGAAATAGGTAAATGGAGGCAGGGAGTTCCAGTCTTCTCAGCCATACTTGCCTGGAATAGAGTTTCTGCAACATCGAGCTGGGCAGGGGATGAAAACTGCTGGTAACCTGCCTCTCCCAGGGGAGAAACATTTATCCTAGACAGAGCTGGAGTGAGAGGCATCTGTCTTCTTGGCTACACTCACCTAGAGAAAAGATGGGGAGAGTAAGGGAGTGGGTTATGGTTCAGATGCCACAGACTCGACTGTTCTTAATGAGATTCAGTAGATTTTCTTGAGTAAATGTTTCTGCATTTGGTGTACGCTCTTAGGACAATTTCCAGAGACTGAAAAAAGTTGAGTATTTGTTTTTATAATTTTTACCAGTTAAGGTCATTTTTTTTTTTTTTTTCTGGCAAGAGTATCTGTTTGGAGCTCCTCATGCTGCCATTCCAGAAGTATTTTTCCTCTTTGGTTTAATTTTGTTCAAATAAAGTATTATTTATGAAAGCAGATGGAGCTGTGGTTGTATAGAACTTAATGCATTTGGTTGCTAACCAAAAGGTTGACAGTTCAAACCCCCAGCAGCCCCATTGGAGAACGATGGGGCAACCTTATTCTGTGAAGATTTACAGCCTTGGAAACCCTGTGGGGCACTTTGACTTTGTCCTGTAGGGTCAGTTGACTGCTAACCAGAATGCTGGCAGTTCCAACCCACCAGCTACTCCTTGGAAGGAAGGCTGGACAATCTACTTTCGTAGTGATACCCCCTTGGAAACCCAAGGAGGGGTCGGTATGAGTTGGGGCTGACTCGATGGCACATAGCAACAGCAATAGGGTCGCTGGGGCAATCTATTTCCATACAGATTTACTGCCTCAGAAACCCAGTGAGGGTTGTTATGAGTCAGAATCAACTCAATGGCTGTGAGTTTTGTTTTGTTTTTTTTATAGGGTTGCTATGTTCTAGTGGCATAGTGCCTAAGGCATTTGACTGCTAACCAGAAGGTTGGAGGTTTAAACACACCAGCCACTCCTTGGAAGGAAGATTGGGAAATATATTTCTGTAGAGATACCGCCTTGGAAACTCAAGGAGGGGTTGCTATGAGTTGAATCAACTCCATGGCAGTGAGTTTGGGTTTTTTTTTGGATGAGTCAGAACTGACTTGATGGCAGTGGTTTATTTTTCGATTTATGGAAATAGTGTTAGGAAAATGTATTTTAGCTCTTCTGAATAATTTTCTTCATTGCCTCTCATGTTTTCTTTGTTCTTTGATAGTAATTAATTGATAACGCAATATTTCTTTAGAGTTTAGACTCTGAAACTTACCTTATCTCTCTGTATTTTATTTTTTGAGAATGAAGCCTCTTTATTTTCCATAGCTCAGGCAAAATACTTTCATTTCCAGTCTTCTAATCATACCTTTTTGTGTGTGTTTCATCTCTGTGGTTTCTTTCATGAAACTTCTTAGGGCTAAAGATAATTGGAGTACATTTTCTTTTCCTCCAAATCAAATGCTTTAAAAATATATCTTAAAGATGCTCTTTGATCTGTCATTTTTTTTCCATACAATTTTAGTTTTTGTCTTAGCAAAGCAGAAGATGTATCACTTTGTACAGTCATTGGAAGGTTTTTTTTACTCATATGCTTCTATAAATTTTCAGTAATGGGCACAGTGATGATAGTGCAGTGCAATTTCAGAAATTGTTCTGGATTTAGCATAATTCTAAATTGTTTAGGCTGAGTAGAAAATTTTCCAGTGGTATTGCTCAACTTAATAAAATAACACTGCTTTGCAAATAATTGAATTGTCATCAGAACTAGCAAGACTAAAATATTGCTTGCCTTAAAAAGGTTTCATTTTTCTTAATAAAAATATTGCTCTTAAAAATGCTAGTGACATTTCATGAATCCATTACTCCTTTTGGGTCTTGATATAAATTACTTTTCTCATTTGAGGAACCTCTTTAAGTGCAGGCTCATAATTTAGATGATACATCCCACTTTCTAGAGATATTAGCCCTCTTACTTTCATTATCTTATTGGCTTAAGTGTTATTATTTAATAACTAATGATTGATAGTTACTTTTTATTATGCACCAGAGGCTTTACTTATATAACTTTGAATCCTCACCTTTAGCCTCTAAGTAGGTAGTATCAGTTCCTTCTAGTCAATGAGAAAATAGGCTTAAAGATTAGCTTAAAAAACTTGCTCATTGTAGTCATGGTTAGCACTCAGATGTGTCACTGTTTTCAGAAGAATAGAAAGGGGTCCAGGTAAAGGAAAAGATTTGTGCCACCAAGTAGTTCATTGGGACTGATTGTTCTTCAACCTAATTGGTCTTGCATTATTGAAATAATGATTTTTCATTTTCTAAGAGAATACTTCAAAGTGTAAAAAGTAAAAGTTGCTCATGATTTTTAAAAATTATTACCTTGAATAATTCCAAATAAGCCGATAATAAATAAAATTTGGACTGTGCATGGGTTTCTTTAACGTACTGAATCCTGGGGTCTATAATTAAGTAAACTGGGAGCTATTGATGATGTTACCATGTTGAAGCAAGCTCCATGTCACCAGGAAGCTATCTAGTTTTCGCACCTTTTCTGCTTGTGAATGGAGAGAGGATCTTTCAATTAAGCCAGAGCAGAGCTCCTTGTGAGAAGCTGATTAGGAGACCTAGATATGTGCTCTGTTTCCCCATTTGTACAGTGAATGGATGGGGCTCATTCTAGCTTTCTGATTCCCTAAACAGAAAGATGGTAGTTTCTATTTCAAAGGGCTTTACATGTCCTTTGCATGAAATTAAAAACACATGTGATTCACTTTGTACTAGAGAATTATAAAGTGTACAATGGTAAATCTACATACAGATAGTAATTGACAGCAATATTGCTTAAAGTTATTCTCTGTTAGTTATTGTTATAAGTAATCAACCAACCAACCTGTTCCCATCAAATTAATTCCGAGTCATGGCAACCCCATGTGTGTCAGAGTAGAACTGTCTTCCACAGGCTTTTCAAGGGCTGTTTTTTAGAAGCAGATCACCAGGCCTTTCTTCTGAGACACCTCTGGGTAAGCTCAAACTGCCATCCTTTCAATTAGCAGCTGAGTGTGTTAACTGTTTACATCCAGGACACGTACGTAAGCATGCTGTTGTTGTTGGGTGCCATCAAGTCAATTCTGACTCATAGCTACTGCACGTGACTAAGAATGTTATTGTTGTTATATGCCGTCGAGTTGGATCTGACTCATAGCGACCCCTCCTTGGGTTTCCGAGGCAGTATCCCTACGGAAGTAGATTGCCTCGTCTTCCTTCCGAGGAGTGGTTGGTGGGTTTGAACCACCAGCCTTCTGGTTAGCAGTCAAATGTCTTAGGCACTATGCCACCAGAACTTCCAGAGTGGTATCACAAGTCATTTCTGTGTCCCACGCCACCCTCCAGCCACCATCACTTCCCTGTATCTTCCTTTTGGAAATGTGGACCATTGCTAAATTCTCCTTCAGTTAGCAATCAGAAAAGAGTTGAAATGCGGATTGATTTTTAAAAGCAATTAATTAAAAGATTTGATGGGAAGGATGACAAAACTGATAAAAAAAAAAGATGTACCTACAGAAAAAGATAAGTATGCAAATCATAAATTTTAAATAAGTATATGTCATGTTAGTACTAAATGTAAGAATTTATAGAATATTCTTTTGGAATTTTATCAGGACAATATATTTATTAGTTTAAAAAACCACAGAGTTTATAGAGAATAGCATCTAACTGAACAGAGAGGATGTTATAATTGACTTGAGTTGTAAAATGATGGCTACTTTTCAGTTGGTGACTATAGTAGTGGGAATGTGATAGGCATGTTCTATGTGTTGAGTACATCTGGGTGGTTTGTCCCTGTTTTTGTTCTCTAGTGCCACTCTTAACAGAAAATACAATGTGTGGATGGCTTTAACAAACAGGGATTTATTCACTTCCAGTTTAGGAGGCTAGAGGTCCCAGTTCAAAGTGCCAGCTCTAGGAGCTGCATGAAGGACCCTCAACCTTGGGATTCAGCTCTCCCTCTTGCTCCCGGCCCATTGGAGCTGGAAGCATCTCTTCACTCAGGCAGCTGCTGCATGCTGACTCTGATAAACCCAAGGTTGTCAAATAAAATGGCATAGTCCCAAGATTATCAAATAACATGGCAGGCCACTAGTTCAAATTGAGAAACAACCCCAAGATCAGCAGGCAACATGGCAGGCTGCTGAATGAAGACTTGACTACATGCAGGGTCCAAGCATGCCAAAAAGCTCTAGACCGTTCCCAAAGCTGCTGCTTCTTATATACTGGAAGCAGACCACATCCCTAAGGCGGCTATTCAGCTGCTCACAGCAGATTCCACCATAGAGTTGATCACCAGTCTCATCATAGGGAATACTACATCCAGCTGCCCAGCCACTCAAAACCAGGCCCAGCCAAGTTGACACATAACCTTAACTACCATAGTTGCCAAAGATTCTTATAGAGAAGTGGATGATTGCCAGAGGTCCTAGTTAAATTTAAAGAAATGGGCAGTCACCAAAGGTTATAGTTATTTTCAGATTAAGTAACATAACTGCCCCGAGCCTAAGTTTTTTCATCTGTAAAAAATGATTAAATGAGATGTTCTCTAATCTTCTTAATAGATATTCAGTTATTCAATTAGATATTTGTTGAATGAATGAGTGAGTAGGTGAAAGAGATGTCTTTAGCTGGCTATTTTCCTTGACACCATGCCTAAGGAATTTGAAGGGTTTTTTTTTTGTTTATTTTGGTAGGCAGTGGAGAATTAAGTTTTTTAAGAGTAAAAGACACAATAGCCTTAGTCTAAGAAGACTTAAGTCATAATCTTTTCTAAATAATGATCACGGGTTTTAAGATTTGTTTCTTTATGTAGGAATCAGTGGATCCCTGTTTGGGTTATGAATTGTCAA
>NW_006922133.1:1749438-1750176 GCF_000298275.1 Orycteropus afer afer
GAAATGCTCAGTGTGATGAACTGACACAGCAACCACAACAGTGGACTTAGACATAGCAACAGTCATGAAGATGGTGCAGGACCAAGCAACATTTCCTTCTGTTATACATATGGGTACCATGATTTGAAGTCTACTTGATGGCAACTAACACCAACAGCATGTTCCTTTCTGTTGACCTAAACATCAACTTTGAGATCTCAATAACCATGAGATCTGTGTTTTATGTAGCACAAAACTTCCCGTGTTGTTGTTGTTGTTAGGTGCTGTTGAGTTGTCTCCAACTAATAGCGACCCTGTGCACAGCAGAACGAAACACTGCCCGGTCCTGCGCCAACTCCGCGATCCCTGCTATACTTGAGCCCATCGCAGCAGCCACTGTGTCAATCCATCTCATTGAGGGCCTTCCCGTCCTTCGTCCATCCTCCACCTTACCAAGCATGACATCCTTCTGCAGGGAATGGTCCCTTCTGACAACATGTCTGAAGTAGATGAGACAAAGTCTGGCCATTCTCGCTTCACTTCCTGCAGGAAGTGGAGGCTGCACTTCCTCCAGGACAGATCTGTTAGTTCTTTTAGCAGTCCATGATACTTTCAGCATTCTTCTCCAGCACCACATCTCAAAGCATCAATTCTTCAGTCGTCTTTATTCATTGTCCAGCTCTCACATGCATATGAGGTGATTGAAAATATCATGGCTTGTGTCAGGCGCACCTTAGTCCTCAAGGAGACATCTTTGCT
>NW_006922133.1:1751051-1761091 GCF_000298275.1 Orycteropus afer afer
AATTTGTTATGATCCACACAATCAAATGCTTTTGCATAGTCAATAAAACACAAGTAAACATCTTTCTGGTATTCTTTGCTTTGAGCCAAGATCCATCTCACATTAGCAATGGTATCCCTCATTCCATGTCCTCTTCTGCTTGAACAATTTCTCTTAGAAAGATCAGCATGAGGCTGGTCCCTATGAGGCGGAGTTTAAAGATGTCCCAAATGTCCAAACTATCATGCCACTCCATCATTTCAGACATTAACTCCTCCTCCTCCTCCTAGTAATTTCCCCAGTCTTAGGGTTTTGTATTTCGCTGTAACGCCTCACAGAACTCACAGACACCCAAGGGTTCGTCTCACGTAGTAGTGGTGGAGGCTGGCAGGCTGGCGAGTCCCAGGTCCATGAGTAGGTCTGGGGATCCTCCCAACTCTCGGGGTTTGATGAACTTTGATCAGCAGATCAGATGACGGCTGCTGTCCCAAATCCAGGGGTGAGATGAGGATGATCCAAGACACAAAGCCGGAGCAAGGGGGGAGTGAATCTTCCCAGGAGATTCGTAGGTATACCCTCAGGGAAGCTAAGGGTGGTGATTTGTATTATACCCCCCAGCAAGGCAGGACTCAAGATACATTCCACCTGTGTTGCCCCAACAGAATTAACCTAAATCCCATCACAGAATCATTATAGGGAATGACTACTACCAGCTGCCCAGCCAAGTTGATACCTGACCTTAACTACCACACCACCCCAAACGGGCATGGATAATGGGATTTACAAAACATCACAGAATGGAGGACAATGGCTAGAAGGGCCACATCAAGCAATTCACTGCATCTTCGGAATCCAGCCTGCACTTCAGTAAGTTCTCTGTCATTATATTGCTGCAACCGTTTTTGAATTATCTTCAATAAGATCTTACTTGCATGCAATATCAATGATATTGTTTGATAATTCCCACATTCTTTGGGATCACCTTTCTTTGGAATGGGCACAAATATGGATCTCTTCCAGTCAGTTGGCGAGGTAGCTGTCTTCCAAAACTCTTGGCATAACCAAGTGAGTGCCTCCAGTGGGGCATGCGTTTGTTGAAACATCTCAGTGGGTATTCCATCAACTCCTGGAACCTTGTTCTTCACCAATTCCTTCAGTGCAGCTTTGACTTCTTCCAAGTACCATTGGTTCTTGATTATATGCCACCTCCTGAAATGGATGAAGATTGCCCAGTTCTTTTTGGTACAGTGACTCTGTGTATTCCTGCCATCTTCTTTTGATGGTCCTTGCATCATTCAATATTTTGCCCATAGCATCTTTCAATATTACAACTCAAGGCTTAAGTTTTTTCCTCAGTTCTTTCAGCTTGAGAAATGCCCAGCGTGTTCTTCCCTTTTAGTTTTCTAACTCCAAGTCTGCACATTTCTTTATAGTAATTGACTTTATCTGCTTGAGTTGCTCTTTGAAATCTTCTGTTCAGCTCCTTTATCTTGTAATTTCTTCAATTTGCTTTAGCTACTCTCCATTCAAGGGCAAGTTTCAGAGTCTCTTCTGACATCCATTATGGTCTTTTCTTCTTTTCTTTTTAATGACCTCTTGCTTTCTTCATGGATGATGTTCTTGATGTCATCCCACGTTTCCTCTGGTTTTCAGTCATTGGTGTTCAGTGTTACCAAATCTATTCTTTAGATGGTCTCTAAATTCAGGAGGGATATATTCAAGGTCATATTTTAGCTCTTGTAGACTTGTTTTAATTGTCTTCAACTTCAAGTTGAACTTGCATATGAGCAGTTAATGATTTGTTCCACAATCAGCTCCTGGCCTTGTTTTGGCTGAAGATACTGAGCTTTTCCATCACCTCTTGCCTCAGATGTAGTCATTCTGATTCCTGTGTATTCCATCTGGTGAAGTCCACGTGTATAGCTGCCATTTGTGTTGTTGAAAAAAGATACTTGCAATGAATAAGTCGTTGGTCTTGCAGAATTCTATCATGTGATCTCCAGCATTATTTCTGTCACTAAGGCCAAATTTTCCAACTACCGGTGATTCCTCTTTGTTTCCAGCTTTTGCATTCCAGCCACTGGTGATAATTAACACATCTTGATTGTACGTTCAGTCAATTTCAGACTGCAGAAGTTGAAAACTTCCCATAATAAATAACAAATAAAACTTCATTGTTCTGATTCACATAATACTGTTTTTCATACGTTCTTTCTGTATTCCTTGTTTTAGTTAGAAGTGCCCTGATATGCCTAATAGTCAAGGAAGAACTTTTGGAATAATCTAGACTTTTCCAGGGAGCTCTGGTAGCGTAGTGCCTAAGGCACTTGACTTCTAACCAGAAGGCAATCTGTTCAAATGCACCAGCCACTCCTGGAAGGAAGGTTGGGCAATCTACTTCCCTTTCCCTACTTCCATAGTGATACCGTCTCAGAAACACAAGGAGAGGTGGCTATGAGTCAGGTCCAACTTGAGGGCAAATAACAACATGCCTTTTCACTTATTGTTGATAGTTGCTGTCTGGTTGATTCCAACTCCTTGCTGATTCCAACTAGTTGCTCGTGGTGACTCCATGTGTCAGGGTAGAGTGGTGCCCGGCAAACTGTGACCGTTTGAAAATAGGTCACCAGGCTTTTCTTCTGAGGTGCCTCTGGGTGGGTTCATGCTGCCAACCTTTCAGCTGGTAATTAAGCGTTTAACTGCTTGCATCACCCAGGGGCTAGATGTACTCAAAAGGAGTCTTTTGAGTGCAACTCCTAAATACTACTCCTAAATACCTCAAATCTATCAGCCTTTCTCTGCTGCTGCTTTAGTTCAGAATTGTCATCATTTGGTGCCTGACTCTATCATTAGATTTCTGACTTGTGTCTTTGCCCAAGGCCTCTACCACCTCCACAGTGATTATTCTGAAAAATAACACTGATTAGTATTCACCTGAAAAGCTACTTTTAATTCTGCATTGTCCATGGCAGTAGCTTTCAAACTACTACTTGTAAAGCAGTAGAACATTTTCTCAAATATAAGGGAAGCATAATGCATAAAATAGATAAAAAAAAAAGGCAACTGTGGTAGTGTGGTTGAAACAGGGGGGAGGGGTATGAATACTGCTTTTGCTCCTCCTTCCCTCAGAAAGCCCTGTGAGCCATATAAGACAGAGTTTGAAAACCACTAGCCTGCAGGCTAGCCCAGACACCTTAACATGACATACAAGACTTGCCTGGTTTCTTGCAGTGGACATGTGCCCTGGATTTCAGATAAGCTGGATTACTGGAGTTCTCCAAATATTTGTTTTTTTCACCTGCATTTTTGTAGACTTTCCCTGGAATACCTTTACCCATTTTGTCTATCAGATGTTCTCAAGAACCAATTCAGATGTCACCTCTTCAAGGAAGGTTTTTCTGATTTTCTAAGTCAAAGTCAATCATTTTTCCTGCTGCTTTAGTGTCTAATCATGTTGGGAACCAGGAAGACTTCTCTGTCTAGAGTTGTCAGATTCAGCACTATTAGCATCAGTTTACAGCTTGTTATGTGAAATACACTTGTGCTTAAAATGCATGAACTAAATTTATAGCAACTTCTCTTTTATTCCTCTGTCATGTTTTGGTTTATCATGAAAAAAAATCTCAGAGCTTTGGCTTAAGTGATGGTCAAACCCAATGGCACACAGCTTTAACTTTAGTGTGAAATAATGAAATTAAATGTTTTCATCCTAGCTTAAGTTCTTTATGTTTTCCAGTAATAGTAGCATAGTGCCTAAGGCACTTGACTGCTAACAGAAGGCTGGCGGTTCAAACCCACCACCCACTCCTTGGAAGGAAGATGGGGCAATCTACTTCCGTAGTGATACTGCCTCAGAAACCCAAGGAGGGGTCGTTATGAGTTGGGTCTGACTCCACGGCACATAACAACAACAACAGTAATAGCAGATGGCAGTATTAGAGCCCTGGAATTTCCTTTTGTGATCTATCTTAAAGGACTGAATTTGTGCTTGAGCATCATGTATAAAATGTAGCATATTTATGGTATATGATTGGGTTCTTTCAATCAGGGCATCTTAGTAAAACATGTTTGGGGGAATTTATCTTCCTTTAATGCATCCTCAAATAGGTGCTTGGTGATTTTTATTTTTAATTGTGTTTGGGTGAAAGTTTAAAGAGGAAATTCGTTTTCCATTCAACAGTTCATACACATTTTGTTTCATGACATTGACTGCAGTCCCCAGAATGTAACAGCTCTCTTCCCTCTTCCTCCCTGTGATTACCTTTTCCTTTTGTCCTTTCTTTCCCATGCATTCCTGCCCTCTGAGCTATCTCCCTGTGCAAATGCTGCCCTTCTGATCTCCCATGGTTGATTGTTTTAAGGAATGTACCCTACCTCAAGTGTTTGCTTGGTGAATATTTTTTGAATGAGTGAATTGAATGAATGAATTATCCCCTACCTTTTTCTTTCTTTCTCTTTCCTCTTTTCCCCAGATTCCACTGAGCTTAAGTTTTTCCTAATCTCTAAAACAAACACAACAAAACTGAATACCTTAGGACACAAAAGAAAAAAAGAGACCATTGGATTTTCTTGTTTTTTTTTCTCTTGCCTTGAGTGTGTATAATTGTAAATAAAAATTGCGTTAGGCTAAAGATTGCATATATGAGCAAAACGCACGTGATAATAGATTCTCAATGTTTGTTGAGCTTGACTAGATCTTAGACTTTCAGTGCTATAAATGATTTAGGTTTCTTTTACTTTACAGATGTGTAAGTTGAGGCTTAGAGAGATAGAGATAGAAGTGACTTTGTATAAACTACTACCTCCATTACCATGAGACCAGAAGAAATAGATGGTATGGATGGTGTCTGGCTACCACTACAGAATGTTTTGATCAAGGACCTAGTGGCTAGATCCTGATCAAAAAGAGGAAAAGCATGGAACAGAACTTCAAACTCTTATGGAACCCAAAATATTGGATCCATTGAGACTGGGGAAACCCTCAAATCTTATACCTGGACATTTTAAAATCTTGAACCAAAACTATTCCATGAAGCCATCATTAAACTAAATAACAGTTTTACCCAATTAATAAAGAATGCTTGCCTTGAGCATCAAACCAAAAAATCCCAATGCCACTGAGTTGATTCCAACTCATACCAACCCTATAATATGTATCGTTGTTGTTGTTATGTGCTGTCGAGTCGGACCTGACTCATAGTGACCCCTCCTTGGGTTTCTGAGGCAGTATCACTATGGAAGTAGATTGCCCCATCTTCCTTCTGAGGAGTGGCTGGTGGGTTTGAACCACCAGCCTTCTGGTTAGCAGTCAAGTGCTTTAGGCACTATGCTAGCAGAGCACCCATAATATGTATAGCATTCCTATAAAGAATGGTCTGTGAGTGTAAACTGATAAAAGTTCATCTGAAGCACAGATGAAAACTTTAAGGGGCAGAGAGCCTAGTTAATGGTGATGAATCTATGAGTAGAGATAGAGTGGTGACATAATGTGAAGTATGTAACCAATGTTACTGAACTATTCATGTAGAAATTGTGAATGGATGTATTGCTACCAAAACTAAATAAAATATATATTTATAAAAAGAAGTGAGTTTGTAGATTTCAGGTGAGAAGAATTGTCTAATAATTAGCACTATCTGAATTGAAGTGAGCTGTTCCTTGAGGTACTAGTTTCACATTACCTTGTTCAAACTGAGTTTAGAGAACATATATAGAGGATTAGGATGTTACATTCAGGAGATGGGCTAAAAATTTATCATACTCTTTCAGACTGTAATACTCTAGAAACTGGATCCTTAACGGTGTATAAGTTTTTTGATATTAAGATGTTGAAGCTAAGTGGTGTTTTTTTGCTAAGTGACCTTTAGAAGTTCAAATGCTACTTGATTCTGTTAGGGAAGAGTAGAGAAAAAGAGAATTTAGGTCAGGGAAAGCAAGGAAAAAGCACTTCCTGAAGAGTAGATTGACTTTATGAAGTTATAAAACTTGAAAGTTGAGGTGAATTGCAACAAGACTTTGATATTATGTAATGTATTTAAAGAGATGGATATATTAAAGTTGCCATAAGTTAATTCAGTTTATTTCTATAATTAAAGAGATGACTAAAATTTTCCATCATTTGGAAATATGCATTAAGACATTCAAATGTTAAATGTTCCACAATATAAAATCACCAGTAAAGAGTTACATGATGTTCAATAGTATGCTAGAAGTGTAGGTTCATTGAAATTGGGGTTGTAGAATTCTTTTCATTTGAAGACTTAAGACACTGGAAGCAAAATGATCACTACTTAAGAGGGCTGGCATTAGAAAGATTCAGTTCCATACTTTAGGAGCAAAGCTTATACTGCCACTGTCCTCCCCACATCCCCACTGTCCTCCACAAGGTCATACCAGTGACTGAATTGGCCTCCTGGGATCCCTTCTCAGCCATCAGGAACAGTGTAGACGTTTCCATTTCATAATGGCAAACGAAGAGTTGAAGATTTTCAACTGAATTTATTAATTCTGGAAATTCCAAAACTTTTGTCAGTTTGCCATGTATTGGGAGGATGCCTTAGTTAATAGAATTTCATGTAATTCAGATAATTGCTACATTTGTTGTTGGTATTACCATACTACCGCTGCCACTACATTAGCTAAACACTTAAGGGCGTATACTGCGTGCTAAGGACTGTCAAGAATTTCATGTGCCATAATTCATTTGATCCTCACAACAACCCTATGAATTAGGCATACTTTTATCACCATTTTACAAATGGAAACCAAAGCTTAGCCCAACATTAAGTTAGCATGTGGGAGAGCTATAACTCAGTGCTCTTAAAACCTGTCTTGTTTTTGTTTCTTCCTTCTTTCCTCCTTCTTCATCTTCTTCTTCTTCTTTTTTTTAATTATCTCCTTGAGGGATGAACCTATCTTTTCTTTTAACATATATTAAATTTTTATTATTTATTATTCAGGTAGGAGCTCTGGTAGCATAGTGGCTAAAGCACTTGACTGCTAACCAGAAGGCTGGAGGTTCAAACCCACCAGCCACTCCTGGGAAGGAAGGTTGGGCAATCCTACTTCCGTAGTGATACTGCCTCGGAAACCCAAGGAGGGGTCGCTATGAGTCGGGGGCCGACTCGACGGCACATGACAACAACAACAACAACAACATTATTCAGGTACTCAAATCTCATTTGAAACTAATTGATTGCTTTCATCAGTTCATGGCCTTGATAAAATTGCTTATGTTTTTCACTGTTTGGTCAGAGTTGTTACTTACCATTCTGAAGTTAGTAACACAAACAGCTGAGGAAGTGTAAGACCTTTAGCTTGATTTTCTTCAGTTCCTTCTATATTTTAAATAGGACACAAATATCTCAGTAAATAAAAATAACTTCCTCCCAACCCATTTGGAAAATATCCCAGACTTTCTCCCCATGTCTTGCAAAGTATCTAGCAAGCATTAAGTTGCTGCTGTCTAGTCGTTATTACTATTTGTTTTTTCTCTTTAACATAAATGACCCTCCAAGGAGTAGCTTAATCGCCAGATGTTTGGCCAGCAGTACTCATTCTAGTTTTGCTATTTTTTTGAAATATTCTGAAAGGTAATCACTCCTTTCCTTTCCTTGTTCTAAAATGATTTTTACTTAATTTATCTTGAAACTTACCTTGATAAGTGATTGGTAACCATGCTGAAAAGGGAGAAGACTATTTTATATTGGTCCCTTATGAATTCATACTTACTGATAGAAGATTTTGCTGCTCATTTTGAATTTGAGAGGTATTGAGGGTTTAAAACTGAAATTGTGAGACTTGAAAGCTAGAAAGGACCTATGAGATCATCCAACAGAAGCATTTCCTTTTTCAATTGAAGAAATGAAAGTTGTCAAGGTCTACCGTAAGTCTGATACTTTGGCTTGGTGAGGGAAACTGTTTTCAGAATCTTTCTTGTAATCTGTAGTCTACAACTACAAGGACCAGGGCTCTGGAAACTTGATAAGAAGGTCAATTTGCTGTTTAGCCTGGAAGCATTCTCTGTGAATTTTCCATATTACTGGAGGTGTTTGAAATCATTTGATGTCTTTAGGACCAATAATCTATACCGTATACTTTTCAGTCAGTGGAGTTTTAAATTTCTTTAAAAAGTGGTGAAACCTTTTCCTCCCACCCCTCAAATACAATCTTATATAGAACCACAGTGTATTAAACATAGATACCAAAACCAAACCCACTGCCATCGAGTTGTTTTAAGTTTAATTGTGATTATTGGGAAATCAGTGAGAACAGTGAACAACATGAAATATGAAATTGGAGGGTTCTGGATAATGATTGCATTCTTTTATCAGCCTTAGCATCTGTGAAATTGGATCAGATACTTGTGGACTTCCTTGGTATCTCATCATAATGGTTGAAAAATTGCTGCTTTGGGTCATAGAATGTTATGGCTGATATGGACCTTATCTTGGTTTGTTGTTGTTGTTGTTGTTATGTGCCGTTGAGTCAGACCCGACTCATAGCGACCCCTCCTTGGGTTTCCAAGGCAGTATCACTACGGAAGTAGATTGCCCCATCTTCCTTCTGAGGAGTGGCTGGTGGGTTTGAACTGCCAGCCTTCTGGTTAACAGTCAAGTGCCTTAGGCACTATGCTACCAGAGCTCCCTATCTTGGTTTAGCCTTCTCATTTTCTGGCAAAGACCTTGAAATCTAGAAAAGTGGTGATGTTCCCAAGATCACACACAACCAGCTAATGGCAGGGCTAAACTCTTAGCCAGCACTCCTGTCTCTTCACTGTGTGGCATGATTATAGATCATTTAGTATACTTTTCTATTGGTGTATGTTTGCTTTTCTTAGATACATGGTAAACTTCTTTATTTCAGGCATCACACCTGATTACCCTTTAACCCCAGAAGAGCCTCTGTGTTGATGAACCCTCCATAGTAGATAGTAGATACTTGGTTAGTGCATGTGGATTAAGTGACTGAAAGATGCTGTCTGTATACAGATAAGCTCAAAGCTGGACCAGTTCGATTGTAATCTGGGAGGAATTGATGAGTAAATATATTTTGAAAATAAAGTTTAGGTAATCAGAAATGGTAGAGGGAGTTATGAACTCTGAGGGCTTATGCTTTATCCCTTGTAGAGAATGTCATGGTAGGTGGACATTGTCCTTTTCTGTGGACCAGTTTTTAACTTACTGAGAGGCAGAGAGCTAGACTGGAGAAACCTTGGGTAAAACTTGCCATGGGTTTCTTGAGTTTTTACAGAAACAGGAATGATGAGAGCTGACGTATTATAGACAGTTGGAGCTACGTTCTGCGATTATCCTCCCTGAGCGTGCTTTTTTCTCTACTTATGGTAACTGCAGTGAGAGAGGCCCTCGGTCCTCGGTGCCACAGTGGAGTGTGCTTGGGAGCGGGGGCTGTGCACATTGTGGGTGTCCTCCTGCTCCTCCATGGTCCCATCCTCTAACGTGGGCCATACCACTTCTTAAAGTGGTACAATTTTCTTTTCTTTTCAAAAGGTAAAGCTGTTGGTCTGTGTAAGAATCTGCACAGTGATAACTAAGACTTTTTTTTAATCATATGCAGCCTCTGTTTTTCTTTATTATTGGTTAGTATGTGTTGGTTGAAAAGAATTTAGAGTAAATACAGTGTCCATTTCTGCTTTTGTTTCTAACTTAAAGCATTTATTTAGACTTCTTACCGTTAACGAAATATAACGCTTGTGTCAAAATGCGTGAGTAGTGAATCTTTTACAAGTTTCTCAGGAGGGGTCTTAGTTAATTCTTTCAGGGAGAGCAGTTAGTATTAAGCTGATGACTTTTTTTTTTTTTAAATTTCTTTCTAAATTGAACCAAAATAATGAGTTTGCTCCTAGTCATACAAATAGTTGAAAAACCAAGAAACAAAAACAAACCCCAACAATTTAAAAGAAGACATGTCATAATCATTTTTAAGCATTGAATTTTAGATAAGAAAAAAGGAAACCTTCCCTCCCTGAAATTAGCAAAATTTATGATCTGAATAAAAGTGGGGAGAAGCAAATGTTAGAGATGTCTTTTTCCCATTGTTGG
>NW_006922133.1:1761656-1764312 GCF_000298275.1 Orycteropus afer afer
CCCCGTCTTCCTTCCAAGGAGTGGCTGGTGGGTTTGAACCGCCAGCCTTCTGGCTAGCAGTCAAGTGCCTTAGGCACTATGCTACCAGAGCTCCTATGTTTTTATATAGAGAGATCATTTTAAATATTTTCCTACCAGGACAAAACTTCATTTGCAGTGATAATTCATAGAACTAGTTTCATAGAATGTAGATCATTAGTATGAATTTCTTAATCTAATGTTGTTCATGGTTATTTCTTTTTCAGTGGTCTGAGAGTTTTTACTATTAGGTCTGTACAATAAGTCCTGGTGGTGCAGTGGTTACAGCATTCAGCTGCCATCCAAAAGGTTCGAACCCACCAGCCACTCTGCGGGAGAAAGATGATGCAATCTGTTTCCATAAATATTTACAGTCTTGGAAACCCAATGGGACAGTTCTACTCTGTCCTACAGGGTCACTATAAGTTGGAATTGACTTGACAGCAACAGGTTTGGTTTTTGGTTTTGGAGCATAACTCAAATTTGTGAAATACTATGTTAGAATAAATTGTATTAGAATATTTCACTTCTGTCTCTAGCTTAAAATAGTTGAAGAAAGATAAGGGATCTCTAGTTAGTATGAGTGATAGGATAAGTACATAATAGGTTTTTAATTGGTGAAGGTGACTTATGTGTCATCTCAATATGTAAAGATCAATTGTGAAAGTTTCATTATATGTTAATGAATGATGTGATATATGAATAATGATATCTGGTAGCATAGTGCCTAAGGCACTTGACTGCTAATCAGAAGGCTGGCGGTTCAAACCCACCAGCCACTCCTCGGAAGGAAGATGAGGCAATCTACTTCTGTAGTGATACTGCTTGGAAACCCAAGGAGGGGTCGCTATGAGTCGGGTCCGACTCGACGGCACATAACAACAACAACAACAATATATAATAATGAATGAATGATATATGGATTTTAGAAAACATTTTGTTACTGTGGAAAAATAATTAAGATCTTTTGTTCATGTTAAAGGTAGAATTTATTCAGAAATTTAAAATGTAGTGAAGTTACAAAACTCTTAAATAGCTCTTACATGATTATTCTTTATTCTTTTGCCTTTTAATTTGCAATGCCACTTCCCTAGTTGAGGCTACCATCACCATTTCCCTAGTATTGCTCTTGTTTCCCAGTGAGTCTCCCTGCTTCTGCCTGTAGGGATCTTGGTCTCTTCTGAATTTTTAGGATCCAGCCACAGGTGTGTGTATCAGATGTGTGGCTTGTCTTATTTAAATTCAAATCATATTTTTAGTTTTTGAATAGGCAACAGGTTCATCTGGTTGAAAATGGAAATGATGCAAAATGGTATGCAGAGAAGTCTCCTTGCCACCTTGTCACCTAGGCACACAATTCCCAGCTCTAGAAACAGGTGTGTGTGTGTGTGCGTGTGTATGTATTTCCAGAGATCTTTTATGGTCATAGAATGTTATGGCTGATATGGACCTTATCTTGGTTTGTTGTTGTTGTTGTTGTTATGTGCCGTCGAGTCGGCCCCGACTCATAGCGACCCCTCCTTGGGTTTTCCAGGCAGTATTACTACAGAAGTAGATTGCCCAACCTGTCTTCTGAGGAGTGGCTGGTGGGTTTGAAATGCCGGCCTTCTAGTTAGCAGTCAAGTGCTTTAGGCACTGAGCTGCCAGAGCTCCTATCTTTTTATATTACTGATACAAGATCAGACTCATAAGTGATACCATAATATATATACTATTCTTATCTTGCCTTTTGGGAGTTCTGGTGGTGTAGAGCCTGAGGCATTCGACTGCTAACCAGAAGGCTGGTGGTTCGAACCCACCAGCCACTCCTCGGAAGGAAGATTGGGCAGTCTACTTCTGTAGGGATACCTCCTTGGAAACCGAAGGAGGGGTTGCTATGAGTCTGATCTGACTCCACGCAGTGAGTTTTTTTTATCTTGCCTTTTTTATTTTGTAACCATATTAGACATTTTCATATTCATATATTGAGTTTTCTCATTTTCCTTTATGGTTGTATAAGATACAACTGTATAGATGCACCATAATTCATTTAACCCAGGTCTCTATTGATGCCTAATAGGCCAGTTCCATTCTTTTTGTTTTTAAAAAACAATGCTGCAATGAGTAACGTTGTATGCATACCAATGTATCTGTGTGTATGTGTGTTTGTAAGGATGAATTTGCCTGGGGCCACGATCAATGTCCATGGGAGCAGTAGTCAAGAAATCAAATGATATAATACATTGAACAAATCTGCTGCAAAAAAACCTCTTTATTTATTTTTTTGGCTTATTCCAAGATCTTTAATCAAAGATACCTTCTTAATGAGGTCCTCCCTGGTTACCTCATTTAAAATTCTTAACTGTTAACCTATCCCTGGCCAGCATTCCATGTATCTCTTACCTACTTTAGTTCTTCTCCTTAGTACTTACCAGTAATGTATTATAGATCTTATTTATTGTCTGCCTTCCCAACTGGAATGCAAACACCATTAGGATTCACTGCTGTATGTCCAGCAATAACTAGAAGAGTACCTGGCATACAGTAGGTATTCAATAAGTATCTGTTAAATGAAAGAATGGTGTTATGGGTTGAATTATGTCCCCTCAAAATATGTGAGAGATATATATATATATATATATATATATATATATATATA
>NW_006922133.1:1764421-1765177 GCF_000298275.1 Orycteropus afer afer
GTGTGTGTGTATATATCTTCCTGTAGTTACAATCTCATTTGGGAATGGATTTTCTTTGTTATGATAATAAGACAGTAGTGTAGGGTGTGTCTTAAATCAGTCTCTTTTGAGATATAAAAGAGCAGATTAAGAAAGTAGCAAAAAAGTAGAGATGGGGGAGATAGATGCCATGCCACATGGAGATCACCAGTGAGCCAAGAAGAGAAAATGAAGAGAAACAAGGACCTTCTCCCAAGGCCAACAGAGAGAGAGCACACTTTCCCCTTGAGTTGGTGCCCTGAGATTGGACATCTAGCATCCTAAACTGTGAGAAAATAATTTTTTAAAGCCATTTATTTTTGGTATTTCTGTTATAGCAGCACTATATAACTAAGATAGATAGTTAAGGCACTTGACCCCATGCCATGGTAGCACTCATCTGCCCTACAGCTTGAAATCAGGAGCCAAGCCCACTGATAGTAACATTGGATAATCCTCATCCCTAACTGGAAGAAACCTTTTTAAAGTGTTAAAGACCAGATGTCACTTTGAGGACTAAGGTGTGCCTGATCCAAGTCACAGTATTTTCATTCACCTCATGTACATGCAAAAGCTGGGCCATAAATAAGGAGGACCAAAGAAGAATTGATGCCTTTGAATTATGGTGTTGTTGTTGTTGTTATTAAGTGCCGTCGAGTCGTTTCCGACTCATAGCGACCCCATGCACAGCAGAACGAAACACTGCCTGATCCTGCGCCAGCCCCACAATCCCTGCTA
>NW_006922133.1:1767237-1768362 GCF_000298275.1 Orycteropus afer afer
GAGCCTTTTAGCCTAAACGGACTATTCCTAAAGGTGCGCGTTAATGTACCAAACAGTGTTTCTTTGCTATTCATAAGGTTTTCCCTGGCCAATTCTTTCAGTTCAGTTTATAGACTGAATTATGGTATTGGTGAATAATATTGAATATTCCATGGACTGCTAGAAGAATGAACAAAATTGTCTTGTCTGTCTTGGAGGAAGCATAGCCAGAATGCTCCTTAGAAGTGAGGATGGTGAGGCTTCGTCTCACATACTTTGGGCATGTTATCAGGAGGTACCAGTCCCTGGAGAAGGACATCATGTTGGTAAAGTAGAGGGTCAGTGAACAAGAGGAAGACCCTCAACAGATGGATTGACACAGGGCTGCAACAGTGGGCTCAAGCACAGCAACCCTTAGGAGGATGGCACAGGCTCAGGCAGTGCTTCATTCTGTTGTATGTGGAGTCCCTATGAGTTGGAACCAACTTGACAGCAGCTGACAACAGCAACAGCAACAATGAGAAATTCCTAGAAATGGAATTGGTGTGTCACAGAATATGCATGGTTTTAGTCTTGAAAGATATTGTCAAATTGGGCTCTGAAGTTGTATCAATACGCATTCCCTCTAGCAGTGTGTGAATGAGCCTAGTACACTCACACATTTATCAGCATGGTGTGGTACTGTTGTCTTTGCTAATCTGAAAAATTGTATCTTAGTGTAGTTGTCATCTTCAGTTTTTGTTTTACATAAATTGAGTCCCTTTTTCTTCATATGTTTAAAGGCCATTTGTGTTTCATTTTGTATGAACTGTCTGTTCATATCACTTTGCCTAGTTTTATTTATTTATTCATTCATTTGTCTAAAGTGTCTACATTTATTTTATTTTTTAAGCTTTTTATTATGATTTTGGTGAAAGTTTATCTACACAGTAAAAATTTAGTTTCTGCCCCTCTTACTGAATAGTAGGAATATTTTATATATTAGAATGTTAACTCTTTGTGACTCGAGTTGCAGATTCCTTTCCTCAGTTTTGTTTGTATTTCCCTTTTGTTTATGTGTGTGTGTGTGTGTGTGTTTTAAATTGTGACTTAGGTGAAAATTTACAGAGCAAATTCACTTTCCATACAGCAGTTCACATACACTTT
>NW_006922133.1:1770147-1772559 GCF_000298275.1 Orycteropus afer afer
AACCAGAAGGCTGGCGGTTCAAACCCATCAGCCACTACTTGGAAGGAAGATGGGGCAATCTACTTCTGTAGTGGTACCACCTCGGAAACGCAAGGAGGGGTCGCTATGAGTCGGGTCCGAATTGACAGCACACAACAACAACAACAACAACAGATAGCTAATGAGAGAGCTCTGGTCATATAGTTCCTAAGGCACTTGACTGCTAAACAGAAGGCTGGTGGTTCAAACCCACCAGCAATTCCTCAGAAGGAAGGTTAGGCAATCTCCTTCCATAGTGATACTGCCTCGGCAACCGAAGGAGGGGTCACTATGAGTCGGGTCCAACTCGATGGCACACAACAACAATAACAACAACAACAAATAGCTAATGAGAGAGCTCTGGTCACATAGTGCCTAAGGCACTTGACTGCTAAACAGAAGGCTGGTGGTTCAAACCCACCAGCCATTCCTCAGAAGGAAGGTTAGGCAATCTACTTCCGTAGTGATACTGCCTCGGCAACCCAAGGAGGGGTCACTGTGAGTCGGGGCCGACTCGATGGCACATAACAGCAACAGCAACAGCAATAGCTAATGATCGTGAACATATCTTCATATTTTTATTGGCTGCTTAAATATCCTCCTTGGTGAAGTGTCTATTTATGTCTTCTGCCCATTTTTTAATTTGATTGTTTGTCTTTTTTTATTGAGATGTTGGAGTTTTCTATAAATTCTAGAGATAAGTCCCTTGTCAGTTATGTCATTACTAAATATTTTTTCCCAATCTGTAGGGTCTCTTTTGACTCTTTTGGAGAAGTGTTTGGAAGAATTGTTTATGTGGTTTTTGCCTTTTTTGTTTTCACAGATATCTAAACTCAAACTTAACATTCCCAAAATGGAACCCTGGATTTCCTTTTCTCCACTAACCTACTTTTCTTCTAGCCTTCCTCACATCAAGAAATTGCAGCCTCCATTTTCTCATCACTGATAGTCAGAAACCAAGAAGTTGTCCTTGAGTCCTCTCTCTCTCACTTCCCATCTCTACCCATCTCCAGTGATAGTGATTTTTCCCCTTTAAACGTATCCTGAATCTGTCCATTTATCTTTATAGTCACCATTTTAGACTATCTTAACCATAGCCTTTAGCTGAGTGGTCGGAATGAAAAGCAGGACCACTTTCTTGGCCAGTCTTCGTTGTCATCATCTTTTCTGTCACTTTCACAAGATTACTAAGGTGTTCAACAATCTCATCTCCAAAGTCTTAAAATGTTTCAGGGATGAAATTGATCCAGGCCAGTTGTCTTGAAGAGCTTGGAGGTGGTGTTCTACATTCTTGGACTTCAGTTCCTTTTGTCTCCTTTTTAGTCCAAAGGTGGTTTTCCTTGGTGTACAGGACATAAACTTAGACCACATTTTCCGACCTGCATCAGTCCAACAAAATCCAGGTAGCCTTCAACTTCTGTAAGTTTATTTTAAAGTCAGTTACAGTATTTAGAATTTAGAGATCAGAACATATTACTCTAAAGAAACTATAAGTGATACTTACATTTTCGTGCTGGTGCCTTCAAAGCCTTTTTAACTGAAAACCAACTAGTGTAACCAGTTGCCGTCGAGTCAGTGCTGACTCATGGCCACCCATCAGAGTAGAATTGTGCTTCATAGAGTTTTTAATGACTGATTTTTTGGAAGATCACCAAGACTTTCTTCCAAGATGCCTCTGGATGGACTTGAAATAGTGAAATATCTGTTTGGTTAATCATGGAAACTGAAAGTATAGAGAATGGATTGATAAATTCCTCCCCACTATTGGGAGAATCAAGCAAAAAGAAGATCTAATTAATTATGGATCAGATGGTCTTATATAGGAAGAACACTAAGTAAGAAGCCATTATCCCTTCTCTTGTGTTCAAATGGAGAATTCTTTACTCGAGGATAATTAGAATGTTTCTGAGAAGGCTGATCTTACTGTAAAAATTAGTTCCTTGCATACATGGATCATGAGCTTTTAAGATGCATTGTAGCAGTTTAGTCATGTACTGAATTTATTCCCATATAATTTTTAGTGACAAAATGGTTCTCTCATTTGTATGTGTAAAAACGATGCCAGGAAGGAAAACAAAACTCGTGATTCAACTGATTTTGTACTCCCTTTAGGAAGAAGAAAGGACATGTTGGGATAAAGATTATAATTTCAGTAACAAAGGAAACATTTAAGGCCCAGGCAGCTCTTAAATTCAATACTAATAATATATTAAATGAATTATAAGCCTTCCATTTCTGTCAGTTCTTATAGGTGTCTGCTTACTTGCCAATGCTGAGAGAAGATTATTTCATTTTTTTTAAATTGTGATTTGGGTGAATATTTACAGAGCAAATTCATTTTCCATACAGCAGTTTACATATACTTTGTCTCATGACATTGACCACAGTTTACCA
>NW_006922133.1:1774597-1775579 GCF_000298275.1 Orycteropus afer afer
GTGTTTTCTTTGGTCTGTCTCTCAATCCTTTGAAGATATCTAAAGATAATTCTTTTGAATTCCTTATCAGAGAGTTCCAGTGCTGCTTCTTCCTCCAGGATGTGTTCTGGGTCTGTAGCCTGTTCCCTTGTTTCTACCACTTTATCCTGCTTCTTTGTGTGAACTGTGATGGTCTGTTGTCTCCGAGGCATCATGGTGTTGTTGTATTTAGATCTGTGTTAACTGTTTGTGAAGAGCATTCAAGGGTGATCCTGGCTCTTCCTGGTGGTTTTTTATCATTGGCCCTTTGGTGGAGAAGGAGGTGGTGGTTCTCATTCAGTAAGTGAAGTTGCAGGAGGTGTGGGTGTTGTTGTGTCTTATGGGGACTGTTGTTGTCTCCCACTTAATTATTCACAAATTATAATTAAATCACCTTCAAAAAACTAAAAGCACAGAGACAAAAAACACGCATGTAATCACACAGGAACAGTAACCAAAAAAAGGAAAAAGGGAAAAAGAAGAAGAAAAAACAAGAAAACCTGCAATATCTGGGTATAGGGCATTAAGAGAAAAAAAGTAGAGGATAATAATGAAGGAAAAAAAATGGGAAAAATACAAAAAGTAAAACAAGGAATGGGGTTAACCATGAGAAAAAAGGGGGAAAAAAAAACACCTTAAATTAAAAAAAAGAAAAAAATTCAACCAGGCACATGGAAAAGAAAAAATACTGAAATCTAGGACCTGGGAGGGGAAGATTAAGAATAATAATAGAAAGGACAAAAGCATTAATAATATTAGTTGTTTTCAAATAGACAAATACAAGCAAATTAATCACCAGAATAAAGAAAGCAAATAAATAAATAAATAAATAAATAAAGAGAGAAAAATATCAGGGAAGGACAGGGCATGGCACCCAGGCTCCGTCTGAGCACACAGACTGTGATGGAGTTCCTGTGGGCCCAGAAGGTAGGTGGGAGTGGGGGATGGCCACACCTCCATTCAC
>NW_006922133.1:1775989-1783179 GCF_000298275.1 Orycteropus afer afer
CAAATTCTTCTGCTAGTTGGGGTTTAGTCCACTTCTATATCCTTCCCTTCAAGGCTTAGGGGTCCAGGATTATCTTCTGTGTCTGTGTTAACTGGTTTCCCTTTTCTTTGTTCAGGAGGGTCTGTGCAGTCTTTCTGCCTAGACCGCCATCTTACCAGAACTCAAGAAGATTATTTCTTAGTGCAAGATAAATCCACCTTAAAATATATTCAGTTATTTATAAAGTTAATGGTTAGTAATGAAAAGGTCAGACGATTTTTGAGCATCTTAGAATCTTGGTGTTGGAAGTTACCTTAACAGATAGCAACTTTAGAATGTCTCCTGCAATAGCCAAACTGCTTACAGTGGCCCCTTCCTGCCACCTGCTGGTCTCCTTCTTGTCTACCATGTTTCAGATAGATAGGCTTTCTTTCTGTTCCTTGAACTTATCATGCTCTGTAGGACTCTTTGTACTGCCTTAAACATTCTTCTCACATCCCTGTTCCCAGGGTTTGCTTCTTCACATTAAATAGATCTCACTCATATATTCCCTCTTCAGACAGGCCTTTTCCAGCCCTCCCTTTCTAAAAGACCTCACTCTCCCAGCCACCACAACTCTATCATAAAACTAATTTTATTTCCTTTATAGTGTTTGTCACTATTTGAAATTATCATATTTCTTTGTTTACTGCATGTCTCTCCTTAAGAAGCTCCAAGAGAACAGGAATCATGTCTGTGTTGTTCACCACTGTATCCTGAAGCATCTATAGTAGTGGCTGGCCCTTTGTAGGTCTTTTCATGAGTACTTCCAGAATGAATGAATGAACGAATATTGGTGGTTGAATGCTGTCCGATCACTATGAACTGAAATCTATCTCCCACTGATCTTAGTTCTTCCTCTTGGAATAACTCAGATCGCTTGATCTTCTCCCTCTTTTTCAAAGAGTCTTCAGACATTTGGACATAAGTCGTATCTTATCCAGGCCAGTCTCACCCAGTTTCCTTTTCAGCACCTCATGGGGTATGGTTTTAGGAGAATGGTCACCTTTCAGGTTATTGGTTACTGGGAGTTTTGGTTTTGTTGTTGTGATCCCCAGCAGTAGTTACAGGACATTATGTAGAGTCTGAGCATTGAAGAGAGAGAAATGAAAAACCAAACTCACTGCCATCGAGTCAATTCCAACTCATAGTGAGTGACCCCCATTGGGTTTCCAAGGCTGCAAATCTTTATGTAAGTCGATTGCCTCATCTTCCTCCCACAGAGTGGTTGGTGGCTTTGAACTGCCAGCCTTCTGTTAGCAGTCAAATGCCTTTACACACTGTGCCACCAGAGCTCCTTTGAAGAGAGATAGAACAATTTTTTTTTTGGTTGATTATATTGAAAAGGTTTATCTTTGATAAGCATTACATTTTACCTCCATAAAATGGCCAAGGAACTATTTATATATGTTGTCCTTATCACAATTACTCTTTGAGTTCTTAAAACTTGATTTATGGTGAAAAATAACAACATAAATATACACTCTAGTGAATGCCTATTTACCCATTACTTGCAAAAAAAAAAAAAAAAAATTACCAGTTTCTCAGACAGATTTCTTGTGTATCTCTTCTCAGTCTCAGCCTTTTCCTAGAAATAATTAATTATATCCTGGTTTTTATAATAAACACTTCCTTGGTCATGTTTTAATAGATTTACCACCTGTGTATGTATACAACAATTTAGTTCAAAGTTCAGCTTTGCCTGTTTCTTAACTGTCCGTAAATGAAATAATATTGTTACATACCCCTACTCCTGTCTTTATCGACTGTCTCATTATCCTATATTTTGCATTTATGACAACAGTAAAAAATCTATCCAACTGTTTAGCACATTAACCAGGTGGCAGACATGGCAACAACAGCTGTAGAGTGTCACTTCCCTCAAGGAGATCTCTGGGTGGTCCCCGAGAAGCTGGGCCCTGCACTGTCCCGTGCCCTCCACTCTCTCCTGCCAGCAAGGGTGCCTCACCCAGTTGCTGCTCGGGGTTGACCTCCATGGTGGTGGCCTCTGGGTGGACACAGGCAGTACCGAGCCAGAAGGCTCCTGTTCTGGGTTCCCAGCTCTGAGCTGCCTGAGGCCCTGCAGCTCAGAATTGTTATGGGATGAGAAAGGAGAAAAGAAAAAGACATCAGAGAGGGTGTTGGGAAGAAATGTGTGGAGTTTAATGACATTCCAAAGAAAGCTGAAGGAGCTCTGGTAGCATAGTACCTAAGGCACTCGACTGCTCACCAGAAGGCTGGCGGTTCAAACCCACCAGCCACTCCTCGGAAGGAAGGTTGGGCAATCCTACTTACGTAGTGATACTGCCTCGGAAACCCAAGGAGGGGTCGCTATGAGTTGGGGCCGACTCGACGGCAAACAACAAGAACAACAACAAAGAAAGCTGAATTGGGCCTCCGCTCGGTGGGGCTAGATGCGTGGCCAGGCTACCAGTACCCCCACAGGAATTCCTGCCTTTGTAACTTGCCGGGCCATGAGGGCAGAGCAGCCTCTAGGATAAAGAAGGCAGGGCTTGTAGGGGTGGGTGTGGAGCCCCGCAGATGGCTCCATGAGGGAAATCTGGCCCAGCACAGTGGAATGTGAAGTGGTTAAGCTGGGGACCATTTAGTTACACTGCCCCCTCCTTGGCAGGGGAATTATCCATAAGTAGAGTCATTTCATTGATGAGCCCACCAGTAAATCTTGGCTGTTCTTATTTCTGTGATCATGTTTTCTAAATTAAAAAAATCGGACAAATGGATAGTCTCAAAACAGGAGGGAGGGGGGAAAGATCCACCATTTTTACATAAAGCTGATTTTTGTATAATGACCTGGTCTTTGGAACCTAACCATGTCCATAAGTGAGGAGTGAGTGTATTAGTTTTCTGTTGTTGCATAACAAATTACAACAAATTTAATGGCTTAAGACAGCACCTGTAAATTAGTTCACAGTTTTGCAGGCAGCACAGTCCAGCATGGTGTGGCTAGGTTCTCTGCTTACAGCATCACCGGGCTGTGTTCTCTTTTTCTCCATTGACCAGTTTTACAGTTGATTTCCAAGAATCAACTCTTTACTCTTCTGATCTCTATTGTTTGTATATTTTCTATTTCATGAATTTCTGTTCCTAATTCTTTCTTTATGTATATACATTTTATTTTGTTCTTTGTTCAACTGTTTGAGATTGATGCCTTCTTCTTCCATTAATTTTCAGCTTTAAAAAAAGAATCTTTTCTGATACATGGATATATCAGAAATTTCCCTCTAAGCATTACTTTAGCTTCTTCCCATATATTTTTTGTTGTTATTTTTAAAATGTCTATTATGATTTCTTCTTTGACTGGCTTACAGATTATTTTAGGAGTGTATTAATTACCAAACATGAATATTTTCTAGATTTTTCTCTTGTGATTGATTTCTTGCATACTTGCATTGTGGAGACAGACCAGCTTCTGACGTCAGTCCTTGTGATTTAAGTTGCATTATGGCCTAGCATATGAGCAGTTTCTGTGAATGTTCTGTGTGTGTGTACACTAAAAAGGTTGTTCAGCAGTTTATATGTTCATTTGGTCAAATTTTAAAAATGTGTTTTTCAAATCGTCTGTGTTGTGGTATTTTTGATATCTTCTGTGTTTTGATATTTACACTGTGTGTTGAGTTATTTTTCAATTATATCTTTACATTCTGGAATTCTAATTTCTTTTTCAAAATCATTCTTTCACCTTTTAGACCTTCCTGTTCTGTCAAAATGATCAATCCTTGATTTTTATGAATTCAACCCTATATTTATTTTATAGGCTGTTCCTGATAATTTTAATATTTCAAGTCTCTCTGTGTTATCTTCTGTTTTAACTGTTTATATTGGTTCTTATTTATAGTGTCATTTCCTTGTGTATCTGTTTATCTTTGATTATTTACTGTGCCTTGTAAATGATTAAAGTAGTCCTAGATTCAGATTAGTGGGGCTACCAGATGTTTGGCTGAGGCAAAGGGGGAAAAATCACTCTTGCCGTTAGACAGCATTAACCTAGGCCTCACATTATTGCTACAAATACTTTCTGTGGTGGTTAAATTTGTGGGTCAACTTGGCTGGGCCTGGTTGAGTGGTGGGGTAGCTGAATGTAGTTATTCCCCATGGTGAGACTGTTAATTAACTCCATGGTGGTCTGTATTGGAGCAGCTGAGTAGCTGTTTTGGATTTGTGGTCTGCTTCCTGTATATAAGCAGCAGTTTTGGGAATGGCCCCTAGCTTATGGCATGCTTGAACCCTGCATGTAGCTGTGTCATTGTTCAGCAGCCTGCCATGCTCTGCTGACTCTGGGACTTTCAATGGACTTGAATTAATGGCCTGCCATGTGGTTTGGTAACATCAGGACTGTGCCTTTTACTTGTCAACCTTGGGCTTGTCAGTCTCAGCAGCCAGCAGCTGTCTGCATGCAGAAAAGCCTCTAGCTTCAGGGGCCAGGAGCAGGAGACAGAGCTGAAGCCCAAGGTTGAGGGGCTTTCGCCCAGCTGCTAGAGCCTGGCACTTTGAACTTGGACTTAAAGCCTCTAAACTGTAAGAGAATAAGCTCTTGTTTGTTAAAGCCATCCCGTTGATGGTATACTCTTGTCAGAGAGGCACTAGGTAACCAAAATGCTTTCTCATTTACCAAAACCAAAAACCAAACTCACTGCCATCGAGTTGGATCCGACTCATAGCGACCCCTCTTTGGGTTTCCGAGGCAGTATAACGATGGAAGTAGATTGCCCAACCTTCCTTCTGAGGAAACTTGATATCAAAGTTGATATTCAAGGAGTAGCTGGAAGGAAGGTTGGGCAGTGAGGTTTTTTTTTGGGGGGTGGGGGTTTGGTAAATGAGAAAGTATTTGTAGCAATAATGTGAGGCCTAGCTTAATGCTGTCTAACAGCAAGAGTGATTTTTTTCCCCCTTTGGGTCAGTCAAACAGCTGGTAGCTCACTAATCTGAATCTGGGACTGCTTTAATCCAACAGTGCATTTGGAGATTTATCTAGATCAGCCCAGTGACATAAAGCTATGCTTAAAGTCTGTCATTTCTGGTTTCCCGTACTAGGAGAATAACTTGTTGGGGTTTCATCTTCAAGCACGTGCTGGTTTATTGAAGTTCCTTCTTTTGAGATTCCTGTGGCTTTGACTTTTATGATCCAGAATCTATAAGCAGGTTTTCTTTTCTTTTTTTAAAAAAACTTCATGTATCTGCAGGCCTACAACAGTTTTGGGTGGTTTGGATTTACCTCTCTGGATTCTGTTCTTTTACCTTGATTTTAGCCAGATAATTCTTTACTATCTTTTAAGATGTTTTTAAAAAGTATTTCCTCCAGTGTTTGCTTTAGTCCTCAGAGGGACTTTTCATCTAAGTTATCTGATTTGCTATTGCCAGAAGCTAAAGTGTCTTTAGGAGCTCTGGTAGCGTAGTGCCTAAAGCACTTGACTGCTAACCAGAAGGCTGGTGGTTCAAACCCACCAGCCACTCCTCGGAAGGAAGATGGGGCAATCTACTTGCGTACTGATACTGCCTCGGAAACCCGACTTAATTGCACATAACAACAACAACAACAACAAAGTGTCTTTAAGTTTTTAATGCCTTAAAAAAAAAGTTTAATTAGTGTTATTTATACAAAATTGTAGTTGAATCCAACTTTAGTCATTTTTTTTTCTCAGCATAAAAACTGGTTGTTAATAGACTATTCTGAATCTCAGTTTACATTATTCAGTTTTGATTTTCACAGTTTCATGAAGATTAATTGGAACCAAATGTTCCTTATATATTCTTATATACAGAACTTTTGCATACTGGGTCGTCTTAGTGGAAATGATTTAATTTTGATACCAAGTTTCCTTTGAAATGAGACATACCATTATTGGTAGAACGTTAAATATTTAAATGCTTCTTGAGTGTTCTTCTGAACCAGTCACAGAAAATAAAAGACTAATTCATTCTCTGAAGCACTTTGAGTTTCTTTTACCTGGAATGTGACCTACTTAGATTGTCTTCAGATGACTGGCTCCTGGCTCTTTCTTGTTGAGCTCGAAGCTCAAATACCACCTTTTTAGAGAGGCCCTCCTTGTCTGAGTAATCATTCTTTGTATTCCTTCATAGCATATCACAGTGATAGTAATCTTATATATTTTTTTCTCTTTCAGTAGCATGACAAGTTCTTCAAGGGCAAAGACTTTATCTTTCTTGTTCATCACTATCTTCTGTATCTTATTTTCCCATTCCTTAAACATGGTGGGTAGTCAGTAATTATTTGTTTAATGAATTAATGAATAGAATAAATATTTGTGAGTTTCATCTGAAATTATGATACCATTTTCTCTAAACATCACAGTATACTTAAAAAATTTGTGATTCCATTGAATTGAAGGAATTTAGTTAAGTTTCTTAAAATAAGCAGTCTCTGCTTTTTCATGTCTTCCTTTCTGGATAATTTTTTCTAAAGTATTGAAAGAAAAATCAATAGCAATAAGATTCGGAACTAAAGTAAACTGTAGCATGCCAAAGAGATATTTAGTATTGGAGATAACTATGACTTTCTTGCTTCACTGAACTGGAAGGAAGTCAGTGTGGCTGCAGTGAAGGGAGTGGAGGGAGACAGTAGTAGGTGTTATCAGAGGAGGGGAGGCTAAGGCCTGCTGGCTTATATGGACTTCGGCTTTCACTCTTAACAATGGTATGGGAGGCCATTGAAGGATTTTGAGCAGAGAAGTGACATCATTTGACTTGTCCTAAAGGGATTACCCTGAGACCTGTGTTGAGAATAGACTGGGGTGGATGGGTGGGGTAGTGAGTGTAGAGCTGAGGGACTATAGGAGGCTGTAGGGATTTTGCAGTATCACACATCTATTACACTGGCTAATTGAGCTAGCTCTGTGCCAAAACCACCCTAGCTAAACATCCATAGGTCTAGTATAAGCCTTAGGAGCTCTGGTGGAATAGTGCCTAAGGCATTTGACTGCTAACCAGAAGGCTAGCACTTCAAACCCACCAGAAGGAAGGTTGGGCAGGTGAGGAGAGGAACCCGGACAGAAGAGCAGTCAGCCCCAGGGTTACAGGTGAGGAGAGACAACTCAGGGATGACCAAAGTAGCAGGCGGGAAGAGCAGGAGAAAGGGGAATAAAAGCCAGGAAGCCAGAGAGAAGAGCAATCAGCCGAAGAGATTAGGTGAGGAG